>NW_027282067.1:0-159954 GCF_046629955.1 Centroberyx affinis | reverse complement strand
TGCGGAAACCTGTACAAAATGTTCACACCGGTGCAATAATTTTCCTCCTTTTTGGCTTTCAGTACGTCTGAAGACGGCGATGAAAATGTAGGACAAGGCGATTAAAAATGGCTGCTGCCCAGAACAAAGCAACAATAAAACTGGGCAGTCGGAGGAGACTGAAAAAATAGCTAAATAACACAACCAACCACATTCATAACTCACCGATTTAACGACTAAGTGTATCTTCTGGTCAGTGACAGTGATATATTTCCACAAAATTTTGTCTCTTCAAAGGATGGATGGAGATTGTAAAGCCCAAGCTTCATATATTCTCCCGTTAACAGCGTCGTTGCTGGGAACCTACCCGGCCTGAGAATGAACAGGGAGTGTGTAGGCTGGATCGACTCGCCGGACAGCGTCAACCTCGACGTGGGCGGGGCCAAGGAGGGAAACGCACAACTAGCGCCCCCTGCTGGTTGTGCTCATTACTGAGATAATCCCAATTCATTTCCTATTGACAGATACTAAATAATATCTGCATATAGCTGCATCTGCATAAATAGACTTTTTTTAATAGATGAAGGTTATAGCCTACACTATAAGCGATGATAAAGTTTATAGCAATGGAACATTTTAAAAACTCGATTTTTTTCTTTAGCACCTGCAGGAAACTGTGATCAATAAAGAAAGACCATTTTATTTGGGAATTTAATTGCTGTCATATTTCTTTCAACATACTCCATATAATTTTATTTATACAGAGATGTCAATTAGACATTTTCGTTGAGGTTTGAACACAACTGCCAGAAGGTAACATGATGAAACTCCATCCTCTTCATTGTTGATATTTATAAATGGTATCTAAATATCTAATCCTGTATCATGTTGATTTGATTTCTCATGGCAACTGCAGTCAATTATCAACATTTAGATTTTTTATTATTTAAAAAATTTAGATAGATTATTATTATTATTATTTTAAATGATCTTTGTATGTGAAGGTGAACAAGTGAGGAAAGAATAATTGCTGAGTAGACACAAGTTAGTGAGCTAGGGGAGGCAAGAGACTGGCAAATGCAAGTACACATAGACCAGCAACTTACAGCCCTACCAAAATTAGTCAGCACCAGCCTAAGACCTGAAATGGTACTGCAGTCCAACACTCAGCGGCCTTTTCACTTTGTAAAGCCCGCTGTGTTATGGAAAGATGCTGTGGATGCAGCATGAAAGGAAGAAGACAGATAAGATACACTGAAGCAACAGCAGAGGCTGTAACACCATTCAGTTTTCATCTCCTCAGAAAGTTAAGGACTCTTACAATGCTTATACTTTGAATTCATCGAACAAAGGATGACTTGAACATTGTTGAGAATTATAAATTATGCGCAGGTGGGAAAAAAATAATTCCACTGCAAATAATACAATATTCAATCTCCTGAAGCACATGCTTCTACAGCATTACAACTCAAGGGAAAGAACAAGCTAACAACAATTACAAATAGGCTAAAGAGAAAAAAACACTTAAGTGTCCAAATGTAAGTGAGTGTGTAAAACTCATCTGCTATTTGGGTACTTAAAGTAATAATCTGCAACATTTCCATGTAAATAAATGTCCGTTCTGCTCCTCTGTATCACTGATTGATATAACACACTAATGATCTGACCGACACCCAGTTCATAAAAGCTTTTACATTTGCTGTTCTAGGCACCCAGTGTCATGTAGGTCTTTTCCAGGAATAATCCTCTGGTGCACAAGAAGTGATGTATTTTACATTTCCAGCAGCAGCAGCAGCAGCAGTCACCGAACGCTCTGACTACCAACAAGAATTCAAGCTTCGTCAACACAAAATCCAAGGAAGGAGATGCCACATCACTGGTGACACAGCTTGATTGTGAAGTGATCTCTGTGCAAAATCACCAAAGCAATGATCGCTTGGCACCAAAGATGCCACCAAAATAAGGCTATACTTAAAATTTTTGCCTTTGACTGCTCTACTATTTTCCTGCATGCTGAACCAATTCTTCCGAGCCTTCACGTATAAGCACACAGGAGAGCTGATTGAGTTATCCCAATTCAAGAAGATGACAGAATTTTCCAATTTTTGAGCTGCTAAAAAAAAAATGAGTAGTGTAAAAAGTTATGGCTCCCACAAAGTAGCAAGTAGGCTAATATTACTTCTGAAAGGAGTAATGAGTAATATGTTACTTCTTGGAGTAACTAGCACAGTCATACACCGTCCACAACTCCCACTGTACTTCCTTTTACATCACACATCTGTTGTTTGCTCATACAAAGCAGCTTCTGAGCTGCAGAGTGGGCTGTTTCCAGCCGACAGGGTCTAACATCATATGATGGTCGGCACAATGGAGTTTCTGAACCGCTGTGTGGGCTGTTTCACGCCAGGAGTGTCAGCAGGATTACACTTCTGTTGTAAAATAGAAAAATATTTTCACACAACTAGTCATTAGTTTAATCATTTACAAATTTACACAGTTTTCTGGAATTTGAGATGACGGCATTTTTGAGTTAGCAAGCTAGTGAAGAAGCCTGTCAGCAACATGTGGCCAAAAAGTAGCTTAACGTACGAGCCTGCAGAATTAGCTGTGTCTGACAGTAAATTGACAGAATCAGAGCTAATTTTACATGACCATTTAACCAGTTAACTATGAAAATAATATCAAGTAGTTTAGTTATTAGTCTGCAGTTCAAATCATTAACTCTGATTAACCTAAACCAAATATTATTTGTTAATTTGAGTGTCCCAAATCAAGGATGGGAATAGGACTGAACAGGACTTTTTCTTTTTAATAACATTCAACACTCAGCACTTCAGCAACAATTCAGCACTCTAGGTCTACAAGTGACCCACTTTTCTGTCACTTGCTTGTCTTTCACAACAGTCAAGTGAGCATTTTTACCAATTAGTTTGGGGGAAAAAACAGGCTTGACCACTGCCCACCAAAAAGGTGAAAATGGTATTCTGTTTTTTTCTAACAGTGGTTGGTATCCAATATCAAGGTGAGCTACCACTTATTGTTTTGGGATATGGACCACAAATTATCAACAAACCTGTTCTGTTTTCATACAGTCAGAACAAAATCCTAATACATTTATTATTTTCAAAATCTTTCAAAATCTATTTGCAGACACACAATACTGGGTGGTAGGCTACAATTTTGGGCATGCTTTAGAATAAATATTCTATAAATATGGATTCAAATTTTTTTATTATTTATACAGCTGCAAATATACAAACTACTGCAACAAAACAGCAAGTATACAACAAAACAGGCTGCAGGACACAGGAATACACAAACCCACAGAGAAGCAACTAAAACAAAATGAAAACACAGATAAAATGAGATAAAATTAGATACCATTCCAGTGGGTAGAAACAAAGCAATATTCTTTGTAAAAACACTAGTTATATCAGCACTTCATACAGTTGGAAAATATTTACAGATAAGATTTGCAGACATCTTGTCATTTGCAAAATGTCAGAATCACAGAATGAGCAGTTGACATTAATAACCTTCTTCAGTTTCATTAAATAATGATTAGTAGGGTAGTGGGAGTAATGTGAAAGTAAATCTCTAAACAGTATTTATAATCAAAATAAATAAATACATTCAGATGCATGTAATGTAGACTCTAGATGCATCTGTCCCATTCAAAATGGAAGATCTTGCACATGCACACATCCACATACAACAACATGAGCTACATGAAGTATTAATAATGTGATAGGCTATTATTGAATCTCAGTCAAAATGGCATTCAGTCAACTGTAAACAGAAAATCCTGCAGTAATGCCACAGGACATAAATACATCATAAAGTATGATGAGGTCACAATAGACACTGTTGCCTACTACAGACACATGATAAGTCCTTATGAACATTATAGGACTCTTACAGTAATAGGCCACTATAATACCATAAGAGATAAAGACATCATAAAGTATGATAAGGTCAATAAACATTCATTACTGACAACCACATACACACTATAAAATCCTATCTTATCTCTTCAAAATCATTTTACTGCCATGACAGCAGGTTAGGCCTACATCTAATTCGGTTTTGTGTCTTTTTGTTGCATAGTTAAGTGTAAGTGTTGGTTTGTGTTTTGTTTGGGACTCTGCAGCTGAAGTGACTGTACAAAAATGAAGTAAAAGTTTAGGTACCTTACTTCAGACATTATCTGGACCTAGGCTCTTTGAAACTTTTGACTATTGGAGTAGCTGAATAATTTCCAGCACACTGAAAATAGTTGTGGACCAGCTAATGTCTTTCTATGGATTTTATTAATTAAAGAATTAAAATCGTAAAAAAAATGTAAATAAAAACTGTTGGGCAGCTCATTGGCCAGTTGGGTCAGATTTAAAACTTTCACTCTACTGTTTTGTTATTGTTTTGTTAATTATGTGATCCTGACATAGCTCTCATCCCTCTACATGTATATTCCCGGTTGTTGCGGCTAAGCTGAGCCTCTACTTGCTTGGCTTTTTTAATTGCTGAGTTTACCTCTGTTTTAGTTTCCCTCATAGAAGCCACATCCCCCTCCTGAAAAACAGCATTCTTTTCACCCAAGATCATCTTCAGAAACCCAGGGATTGTTATCGGGAAAAGATTGTCATTGTAGAAAAATAGATGACTATGCACTGTCTCTGTGTGCTTGCTGTGAGTTGACAACTGAAGCACAGTCCAGTCTGTAATTGGTCCAGACCTTCACCTGATGCACCACAGGCTTCTCTCTCTTAAACAGAGGGACTACAGTGTTGTGGTCTGATGATCCCAGTGGGACTCTTGCCACTGATTTGTAAGCCGTGTTGATAGAGCCATAACAGAAGTCCATTATCATTTGGACTTCTGATAAAAATGTTTAGGTGATAAGAGGGCTTTACTGATATAGAAATAAATTCTATATTGATGTTGGGAGGCCAAACCTGCTGGCGTGACATCACTGCACCATGTGGTAAAATATATAGGCAGACATCCTGTTGCGGTTAATTGAAAATATCATGCATACAACAAAGACACCAGTGTGATATTTGCTTTGCAGACAGTCTTACAGCTAATATTACTATTACTGCTGTAAAAAGTGTTGCTCATCCTAACTTCCAGAAGGAAGGAGCATTTCACCAGTAGGCTACTCACTTCTCCAGTTTTTATTTCATTGGGAGATTTTAGAAGTGAAAAAGAACATTTTCCTGCTTTGTGGGGACACCAAAGTTAGTTCTCTTCATTTCTGTGTCTCACATTTTCCCTTTGCTTTTTGCTTAAACTAATTCAATTGCTGCATCTGTCTCATCTCTCAGTAGCACTTGTTTAGGAAAGGCTTCAACAGCTTCATTTTCCCTTACCCCAAAATGAGAAATGTAATCCAAATAAATCTCACACGAATACCAATTTGATTCACTGTTGAAGTATTTGAAGTTTATAGGACAATACATTTTGACGACTGATTGAGTGGAAAGACTTTAAACTCATCGGTACTGAACATAAATCTGAACAGATAAAGATGGAAGATAATGAGATCAGTCAATCATAGTTACCATTAGGAGGATATAAAAATATAACGCAGCCACAGGGTTGATTTCCAGATAAAATGAAGGGCAAGATCACTCACACAGAATCATCCTCTCTAATGGCTAAATAAACATTGATTCAATTATGATAATTTAGCATAAGAAAACCAAAGTATTTAGGTAATTGATAAATATGGACAATATTTGTATACTGTAGCTTTTGTGTGAAGTCCTGCAGACAGGTAAAACATTTTTACCATTTTTACCATTCTTTCCATGGCTGTTTGATATCTAGATTCTGTGAGACTAAGACATGTATGAATACACAGATAGGCCTATAAAAACAGAAATATCATCACATATCACAGAATTATCACCCATGTCAAATCTTAAATAAATCACCACATATTCACATTCAACGTGCAGTTGTCCGAAGACTGGAATCATAGGGATGATCTTTTTTTTTTTATTTTTTTTTTTGCAGATTGAGAATGTCATTAATGTACCAGTTCTGCTTTCTGAGGCTACCTGAAGGAAAATGTTTATTCGGTAACACTTTACATGAAGTGTTCATTATCTAATGTCAACTAATCCATTTACCAATATGAATTAAACATGAATAACAACATTAACAGAGATGAGTTCATATTAAATGTACAATAAATAACTGCATTAAGTAATGTTGTTATACATAATTGTCTACATTGAAACCAAACTCAAATATTACCTAACGTGAATAGTGTGTTATTCATGTAATTTGATATGCCAGTTGTAAAGGTTGCCTGCTCAGACCATGTACAAGTGTGCAAGTGTTATTTTTACCTTTAAAAAAAATGTAGATTTCTAGAAATTTTATGTAAAAATTAACAGGCCGTCTCTTTCCGGAAAACAGCACATTTCTGTTGATGACTCATCCTGCATGTGGGATGTATACAAAAATTTAATCAAGTGAAACTTTGATAACTGTGGGAATTACTCCCTGACCCTCAGCTATTTTTTTTCTAGCATGTGAGCTCAGTTAAGCTAGCAACATGGGACGAAGGTGTGTTTGTGGCTGCGCTTCACCTAAAACTCTTTTCCCAGATGGGGGAGATGGAGGTGGAGAATATTCCTCCACAACCAAGTGCAGACTGCTGTCCATATTTGATCTGAGCAGGTTTGACGTTGGCGTGCCCATTTCTGCAATATTCAAATAAGTCCGTCCCACTGATCCTTCCCACACTAATTTTCTATTTCATTTGGAAATAGTCACCTACTATCTAAATTTTGTTGTACTATGCAATGGAAAGCAGCTCTGAAAACTTGTAAAAAAAAAAAAACCCAGCTGTAGATTTAGGGGGCCTATAAAGTAAAATGCACAATATCTGAAATTTACCTTGTATAAGGTAAGACAACATTTCAAAAGAAGTCAAATTCCCAGGAGTAATGCATAGGCATAAAGACAAAGCTGTGTTTCTAAAACACCTCTACCTCTCCCCTGAGGCCCGTTAGTCTAGACTGGTTGAGGTGGGAGTAGCCTGGGGGAGAAGTTTCTTAAACAGGCACTGGATCAGCCTGACTCAGCTAGGGTTCATAAAAAAATCAAGGTTGCTAGACATAATAAAATCATGACAAATAAACTATTTGTTAGATAAAGACCTAACATTAAGATTACCCACCCTAGTCGAGGTGCTAAGTGCAAAACAAGCTGGTGGTGAATGGAGATGAGGTTATTTTTGCTGACAGTGCGGTGGCAGACTTACGGCCCTTAGATCTAGTTCTAATTATAACAGAATGTATGAAATGGAATAATCTAATAAATGGTTTACCTGAACAAGTGGAGGGAAGGAGACATTTCCTACTGAGCAAGTATACCACAAAGTAGAAAGCAAAGAGAACATATTGTCCGACAGCAGCTGTGAGCCGGTTACTGGGGTGAAGGCCGTCGCATTTCAGTAGAGATGGACTGGCCCAGAAAAAGCTAAAATTGTCCAGAAAGGGCACTCCAGTGGCAGAGCAGGGCTGATTTAGCCAGTCATGAAGCGTCCACTCCCTTTCAGAGTGCGGGAACCAGACCAGATATGATAGTCTGAAGGCCGGTGTCAAGGAGGAAAGTAATGATGTCCCTGAAATCCGGTTTGAGTTGTTCAACATGAAGGATGGTGGTGTCTGGTCTGTCGGCTAGCTCCCCCCGGCTTGCCTTTAGCCATCACCTCCAACCACAGGTTATGTGAACTGGGAGTGGAGAAGCTGTCGGGGTAGCACCATATTGCAGGGCATGGTGGTGTCAGCGGTGATCACCGTCCTGACAGCTCTTTGGCCAACTGCTTCCTCAGGGCAACCGGCTCCAACGATAACGAGGCATCACGCCCTGACAGGTACCGGCATCCAGAGCAGTGAGGAGGGGAAACCGGGAGGAGCAGAGCAGTGGAGTTCATGTGGTCATGTTTAACATACATGTATACATGCACAAAAACAGTTATATACCCTAACATACATACAATACTCACACACATCTGCGTACAATCATAACACAAACATCACACATAACCATATACTGTATTTTACATTTTACATGAACTATGAATAATGTGAGGACAGAAGTCTCCCAGTGGGACTATGTAGCTGCAGGTTGGTAGGCCCACTCTCCATCTCCAAGAAGGCTGAATGTTTTGAACTGTAATTAGGTGCAAATGTGCAAACAACAGTCAGAATTTTTTCCTTCCCACAAACTATAGTCACATTGAGGCGACCCTCTCATCCTGCAGGACAAACTCCAACTGTGCAACAACCAGGCAGGCAGTTGCAAGAATCCCTAAACCTGCCACTTAAAAAAAATGAAGACTTCACTCACAGTGGGAAACATCCTCATATACGTAGGTTTGGGGTTGAACCTGGGTCACTGGAGTTGAAGGCAGATGTATATGTCCATCCACCACCCCGACGACACTGCTCTAGTTCAATGTCAGACTACTAGCTGTTTCTAGCCGTGAAATCTAGGTGTGTTACTGTAACTGGGTGCTGCTTACTCCGATTATGACCTTACCCCAATTAAGATAATCAGATAAAGGCATTTACACGACAATTTCAATAGTCTGAGTACTGGCTTAATCAGGTTAAGATCACATTAGTACGTGTAAATGTATTCATAGATTCATGGGTCATGATGGGTCAACTGAGAGCATCAAGCAGAGAAAGAGAGAGAAAGAAAGACTGTGTGTGTGTGTGTGTGTGTGTGTGTGTGTGTGTGTGTGTGTGTGTGTGTGTGTGAGCAGTGATGTAAAATGAGGAGGATGGCACACTGCTGCTGAGTATGTGTGTGTCTGTATGATGTGAGTGGAATATGAAGCTTGATAGTTATCAAGTTGAAATTACTTTGTTCACTCCTGCTTGAAAGCACACATTACATTTTCAGCAAATAATTAAACAGGAAAGACAGATAAAAAATAAATAACAGACATGTGTTGTTGGTAATTTGGCTGAATTGTGCCTAAACTATATGAGGAAGTTCAGACTTTTCTCTAATTCTCTTACTTACATTTATGCGCAGCTCATTGCCATTATTGCCACTGCTGTTGTGTTCAGGAGACAGAACTTGAACGGGAACTGAATTTCTTGTTAAATAATACTCTTATCAACACAATATTTCTATTTCCATTCCCCCCTCTCTTTTAGATGGTAGGTGTTAGACACAACTGGTGGCTAGTGGGATGGTGACCCTGCACCCCTGAGACTTTGCACACGGTGCGTTCCCCTGGCGGACCGTTACCTTAACGGCACCTTAAAAACACAACAGAGTTATGAAACCAGGTAGGCTATGGTATTTACATTATGCATTATCAGACTCTTCATTCTGCCATGTTCAACTCCAGAGGTCTGATGATCGTCATGTTGACGGTGAACCAGGTGGCATGTTACAGGTTACATATGGCATGTAATTGGGTGGTGCCATGAGAGAAGTGGTGTCCTGAGGCCCGTTTAACAGCTTAGAGACTCCGGCTTCACTAAGGTCACAGTGGAAGATGAACAGAGTGGTAATATTATGATTCAGGGTTTATTATTATAGATTATTTATTATTATTATTATATATTCATAGCATGGAGGCTATCAGCTTCCAACAAACCTGATGTTTCTGTAATTAATACTAATACTAATACTAAACTTTATTTGTATAGCACCTTTCTTAACAGTGTTACAAAGTCCTTCACAAAGCAAGTCCAAAAACACAAAAAAGGATCAGAAAACATAATAAAAAAGTCAGATATTAGGAAAAGATATAAGAGGACATAAAATCAATAGTAAAACCAAATCATGACTTCAGGCTTTGACAAAGGCTTTTTTTTTTTTTTTTTTTATAAAAGAAGGTTTTAATTAACTCAGTTAATATATCAATATATATAAAAAATATTCAATATAGAAACACAGATGACATAAGTAAGCTTTGACAAAGATGATTATAGCATTTTACATTTACATTACACTACAGACATTTAGCTCTTGATCTTTTTCAGAGCAACATTCAGTAACTGCAACAGAAGAATGAACTTTCATTCCCAGATCACCAACATTACAAACAGCCAACAACAGTGAGTGCAAAGGTAAAAGCCACAACACCCAGACCAGATGTAACACATTTCCCTGTGCCACAAGAATGAGCACACAGGATAGAGAAGTGTTAATGTGCCAAGGAGAAATGGTCAAAGGTTTTTTTTAACGATACTGAAGTAAAATTAGAAAGATAAGGGGAGTGTGAACTAATGAGGAGAGGAAACAAATTAGCTTTCAGTTTAAATGGCTGATGGAGTGTTACCTGTTACTCTGCTGTCCTGACTGGGTTAGGAGGTTTTAGTGTGTAGAGCTGAACTCTGGCTGGGAGAGGGGTTTGATTATTTAACTTCCCTAGTAGCATTGTATACCAGTAATAGGGTTTTGAATTTGATAAGAGCGGCCACAGGGATTTAGTGGAGAAAATGTAGGAGGAAAGTGACATGGGAGATTTTGGGGAGATTTTTTTGTAGGGACTTGACTGATTTGGACAGCCAGCCAGGAGGGAGTTACAGTATAATGAGCAGAGAGATGACTAGAACTTGGATAAGGAGCAGTAGCACTGTTTTACCACTGCTATCCCAGCTGATATGTATTCTATGTGTAATTCATCTGTAGTCTAGTCTCATGTCTTCTTTATCAAGATTACAATTCATATTCTTCAAGAAGGAACAATCAACAATACCCTGTTATTGCTCTGATCAAATAAATCTGGAATCACAGTGAAAGGCAAAACCCCCAACTTCCCATTCACCTTTAGATGCCGCTACCTCATTGGTTCCTTCTTGCAACTTCCTTCTTGTTGTATATCTACTGGAATTACTAACTACCTAATAGTGAGTTTAGTTGGTTACATCACTGGCTTCCTGACTGGAAATACCATTGCTTCCTTTCACCTGACTGGTATCTTAATTTGCCGCTGTCCATCTGCTTTGGTTTAAAGTGAGTTTGATTAAATAGTGACCCCTAATGTCAATATAACAACATTGCATTTTGCAGGTTTGCAAAACTAATATTGAGATCCAAGCCATTCCTCTTCTAATAATACAACTTCAAAATTAAAGGACCCACCTATATCAAATATTGTGTTGCAATATTTTATGCCCTATCAAATCTAACTCCATCCAAAGCTCTATCAAAAACATATTTTATCATATTGGAAAAGATAATATCCAGTTAAAACCTTTTCTGTCATATGCAATATATACAACTTAATCAAGAGCCCCTCCTCCCACATGGTCCAAAAATATGGCGACACCGGATCCTTTATTGACTTGTGTTTTGCTTGTGTTATTAGTGTTATTTCCTTTCAACTGACTGGCAACTTAGTTTGTCCTTGTCCACTCCACTGCGACTGTGTATGGCTGATGTGGAAAATGAAACAGTGACCCCTGGTGCCTATATTAAACACTGCATTTAGTGAAAATATAAATTATGTATGTAAATCTAGCAATAAATATATAAATGACAATATGTAACATCATCATATATAGCAGTAAAACAACAAGGAAAGTGAACCCAGCTGTGTCAGTAGAAACTCTATTTGTTCCAGCCACCGACTACATAGGTGTGATGAATACTGTGTTTAAACTGTGATTTTTCCACATTGAAAAATATAACTACAACCAATTCTTTATTGACTTGTGCTATCTTCACCTCAGCCTCCAGACTAACATCACTTCACATTTTACATCACAGGATGTATTATGACTTTTCCCTTCCTAAAACGTCTTTGATACTTTGATGCTCTCTGCAATAATATGTTCCATGACTTTGTATGAATGAGATATGAGAGCAATTGAATGGTTAATGACTAATAGTGGGCTTAGTTGGGTCTTTCCCAGGCTTTCTGAGTGGAAATAATATTGCTTCCTTTCAACTGACTAGTAGCTGAATTTGTCTTTTTCTTAACTTCGCGCTGTGGCTGTATATGGGTATGATGTAAAAAAAAAAAACAACAACATTGGCCTGCAGTACCAAATACTAAAATATGTATTTAATGAAGATATGTATATGAATATAATGATGTATAAATGTTAATACAAAATCATATAAATGAATATAATGATACAGCAATAAAACATTGACAACATTGACAAACAACACTGAAATTGAAGCTATTCCTAATCTAGCACTGTAACAAAACTTTATTCTGGCTAGCAGGTAAAGCATGGACTGTTTGTTTGTATGTGGAACACACACACATTTACACACACACACACACACACACACACACACACACACACACACACACACACACACACACACACGTAAAGTGAAGATAGCTGCTTAGCGTCAGGCCTGTGGTGAATATTGTGTTGCGCTCTCTCACTCCTCTCCTGTTCGCTCAGGGAGAGTTGGCATCAGGGTGACGACTGTTTACTGAGACAAAGACTAAAACACATGGACTCTCATGTGATACTGTGGTGGCAGCAAGTAGCATCTTGTTACATCCTCAGCTGAACTTGAGATGGGCAGCCAAGCCCGGCGCCATGGCAACTGAGATGTCTGTCACTGGTGGCCAGCGTTGCTCTTTTTAGTGGTACAACTACTTGTACCAGTTTGTGTTATGTTATACAGTTTCAGTATCCTCACATGGCCCTTAACCGTAAAGTTCTGGATTTTTCATTATTTGATTCCGATCAGAATATTATCTTGTACTTACTAAAGTCTGTTTTCACACTAAAAACCCCTTTCAAATTGCAAACTACCCACTATTTTGAGAAAAGATTGGATGCTCATCATCATTGCATTCTCAACAATACAAATTCATACAAATTGCTTAAAGCATATTGGAAATTCATCCTAGACACTAACAATTTGTTTTGAAATTTCAGACTCCATTTGTACTTTAAATACATTGGTAACAACACCGAATAGCTGCTTTCTCCAGTAGGCTACCATTTCTAGTAACGTGTGTACATTTATTGAAAGATCTTTCAAACACAATGACTTGGACTGAAAGGCCAACTGTCGGATTCAAAACTGTCCCTCTATGTCCTCCAGTAATGAATATAATAAGTGACAATAATACTGACATGATACAGTGACTAACCGGTTCTTTTATTTTTCTCCTCAGACAAGACAGGCTGTGAGCGTTGCTGCAGTATGCTGACCAGGATCTAGTTTGCAGCAGTGCAGAGATCAAGCTGACTGACTGCTGCACTACAGCTACAAGACTCCCACATAAACAACCAAAAGGCATGTCACATCACGTCACTTCAATACATTGTTGGGCTCATTACTTACAACAAACCAAAGGCCGTTTTCCTGATTAATTTACCCATGCCCCAGATATAATCTACTGATACGCCGCTCTGTCTGTGCAAAGTTAGGTCATTTAATTTGCTTATTTTGGGATTTTGGCGAGTACAGTTATAAAGAGCTCTCAGAATCAAGTATTCAGAGACATAGACGGGTTTTCATTTTCATGAATTGTTAGCATGCCCAATGTTTATAACTCATGAGACCGGAAAGATAATACAGTCACCTAAGTCCAGAGAGAGGAGAAAAAAAGAAGGCAGGAAATTACAAGGAGCAAGAACAGCCAGCCCATGCAGAACCCAGTAGGAAACAAGACAGTCCATCACACAGTCCTTGTACTAGAAACAGTGGCTGATAAACAAGGCACTAACCACTGGACATCTCTGTCTGTTGCCAAGATGTTTGCCACACTGAAGTGAAAGTGACGAGGAGGAACAAACCAAACACTGTACATGAATTAGATCATAAGGACTGAAATCAATGTTCAACAACAGAGGGAGGGGAAAACACTGGCAGAAAGTCAGGTGGTTTCGATGTGTCAGAGAAGACAGTGGAACCATCTTCTTTAATTATGAACTTTCTGGACTTCTACTGATTTTTGCAGGTGGTCAGTGAGTTGATTTTTATTTGCTGTGCTTGAACTTTGTCAGATCCGAGTTTATCTACAGTATCTAATAATCAATCAATCATTTAATCAATCATTTTAGCATAGCATTAGCAGCTTCGGTATGGGAATTTGTGTGCCTTTTTTTTTTTTTTTAAGTCTATAGGTTTTACAAATGAAAAAGTTGTTCCTTTTATGAAGTGAAACATTTTGAATAATTGGTGAAACTCTTACAAAACTCAAAATTTCTGATATCTCAAGAGTAACCAGACAATGGTCAACCATGGTCACAAAGTTATAGGCTGTATTTGAGCCTGTATTAAGAAAAAATCACAACTTTTCCATTTATAATGAGCAGAGCATAACTAGTGTCCATAACTAGTGTCAGTAACTAGAGTCCATAACTAGTCCGTAGTGTCAGCCAAAACAAGATCAGTTCCTGTTTCACTGCAGTTTAGTGACAATTTCCTCTAGAGGGAGCACTTGTCCTTCCCCTCTCTACCAGTCCTCAGACATAAATAGCAGCCACTGGTCCACCAGCTGTTTTAATCTGTTATATGGTTACAAAGTGTGGTATCAAAAAGTAAAAAATACGACTTCGTCTTTTTCAGACTAGACTTATAATTTACCTGTTGCTGCACCAAATACTTTGAAAAAGTGTAACAGTTTATGTTCTTAATGTTTTCCTTCTGTCTGACATCACACTTACTAGCATTTTGATTTAATTTTGATGTAATGTTTACATTTAAAATTTGTCATACTTTGTCCATAAAAAGGTAGGCCCAATACACAATAGAAGTGTGCTGTGCTTCAAAGGGAAATTGCATTTTAATACCATACACATTCAATTTCAAACATTACATTTCAGCATTTTCATGTGTCATGCCGTTAAATTTAGACTTCAGAATTGTTAATCCGATCTAATCCAGCAGGTAAATTCACTCCCCTGGTATAAATCCTATTTTTGTTCAACTCAATTCACTTGTCATGTGTCTCTGTGAGTAGCAAGGTGGTTTGTCCTGCTGGTAAACAGGACTGAGACTCTGTTGGTCTGCGAAGAGACTCATCTTCCAAGGATAAAAGAGGATCATCCTCATTAGCATTAAAGACACCTGTCATGCAAAGTCACATTTAATTACTATGTAGTTCCATTTAAACTTGAATTTAGTAGCCTAGGGATTCCACAAAAGAACAAAATGAAAAATGATCAATTAACTCAAGCTACATTATTGTTCATTGTAGTAACTGACAAAGAGCCTTGAATTCACATTGATGTTTACAATCAGCCATCCAGCATGCATGCCGCTTTCCCAACTGGCCTAAAACCAATTATCAGGACAGTGTGTGGTAGATTTATTTGCCACAATATAGCAAACTAAAAATAAATAAGCTTTGATTAACCTGCATGTTGCAGTCTGAATGCTGTTAAGGTCAGACAATAATTTCTACATTTCTATGAAGGAACATTTCCAATTATACTGCAGAAGCTTGTCATAAGCTTAGGAAGATGGCAAAATGTGAGTTTTACAGACGAGCTCAACCAGCAGATTAGGTGTTTGGCAGCAAACAGCAGGCGTTAAAGCAAGATATGATAAGAGGCTTAGAGCAGACCTATATACAGAGGTCAGTGTTACCAGGAAAGCTGAAGTTGTGGTGTCTAAAGGTACCTCTATCTATCTCAACAGAAGAATTCAAACGTGCAAATCTAAGACCGGGGAGGACACAGACGGAGAATAAAGACATAACAGTAGGAAGTGTAGTGTCTACTAACTCAGTGGAAATGGATGCCTACAGAAGCAGCTCTGCAGGCACTATCAGCACATAGGTATATTGTATGTGTTCTGTAGAGTTGTAGAGGCCTTGATTTCGGCACAAGCAAACCTGTGTGGGACAAAAAGAAGGTTTAGACAAGAGTAAGCTGGTCTCACATTGATTTCCAGGAAGAGGCAGCAACTAATTCTGTAGCATCCCACAACTTAATACTTGCAACATAATAACTGGCCACAATGTAACACAACAGTCAGCAAACCGATAGAGAGTGAGGAATGCTTTATGGAGGTTTGCATCTAAAGCCTCACACCTTACACTTAAACCACTTTTACTTGTGTTCTCTGTCTCTGTCTGTCTGTCTGTCTGTGGTTTTGTTTATCTCTTGCTTGTATCAGTCTGGGTGTGGCTACATGTGTGTAGGCTAGTGGTGAAGTAAGTGCTAATAAGGTGCTGCTCAATACTGAGCAATTCTTGGAAATGGAGGAGGCACCACAATCCAACTTTATACTAATTTTCACACAACGGCATTGGTAAAGTACCCTTTCCTGTTGAAAGATAAAGAGCATAAATTATTTTTTTTTCTTCATGTCATTCATACCAGCCTATGACGCACTCAAACAAGATCTATTTACAGTATGAAAATTGAAAACTACAACATGATAATCACTTGCTAACAAAGATTGGAAAACTAATTTCCAAGATACCTATCAGATCTCCTGACCCAATACGAACCTTGCAGACCTCTTAGGTCGGTCGGCTCTGGATTACTGACTGTTCCCAGAGTAAAAACAAAACATGGTGAAGCTGCCTTTAGCTTCCATGCTGCTCAAATGTGGAACAAATTGCCAGTGGAGCTGAGACTTGAGCCAATGCTGACTACTTTTAAATCTAAGCTAAAGACCTACCTGTTTACCATTGCTTTTAATTGATTTTCTTTTATACTACTATTTTTTTTATTTTTTATTTCTTATTTATTTTTTTTAATTTTTTTTTTATTATTATTATTATTTTTTTTTTTTTTAAATCTGTGGGCATTTGCCTGTTTGCTTTTATTGTTTTTATCCTGTGTCCTTTTGCTTGCTCGCTTTTAATGTTTTTATCATTTGTTTCTTGTGCTTTTGCATGTGTTCTCTGTAAAGCACCTTGGGTTGCCTTTGGGTATGAAATGTGCTATATAAATAAATTTGCCTTTGCCTTTTGCCTAATTTCAGTCTTTAAATTTCCATATCAATGTTCATGCGTTATAATCTGCAGAATTTTGATGTGTTTGAGGAAACTGGTCAACTGTAGTGTATTTTTAATTCCAATTAGGCTACATTATATTGTATGTAGGAGAAGAGGCCATTTTGAATTTTAGCATGGTGTGACTCCCTGCTTCAGGTTTTTGGAGCCATCTCAGATATCCTGGGACAGTTGATTCAGTAAGACATTTTAAAAGTTCTTTCTACTTCTGCTTCGATTCAGCATCAAATCTTTGTTGATGTAATCATAAACTACAGTATTAGAAAAAATGTATTGCCTTATATCACAAGTCTTTATCAATAATAAGCTCACTAACTGCTATCACTTCTGAGTAGCTGGTCCTCACAGGCGTTCAAAACAAAGCTGACAATTTCCATTTAGCATGAAAAGCTATTCACAGGAATGCTGGATTACGCTGTTCTCTGTGTTTTTCAAGCCGCTGGATCCTGAATCGGGTCTAACAGGCTGTCTCAGTAAAACGCTGAGTCAAGGACGAGGCTCTGAGAATACTTGATTACTGTTGTTATTACAGAGTGAGGATGGACAGGAGAAGGGAGAGGGGTGAGGCTCCTACACCTGCATCGCAACTGCGGCACAGTTGGAAACAGGTTTGGATTAAGGGACAAAACAAGGCTCTTCTGCATGGTGCTTTATACAGATGAATAGGATCAGGATCAGAGCTAGTTTGACATGCCGGTTGAACTGAATAGACAGTTGAGTTCAGTTCAAACCAGTTCAAGTGAAATACAAATAATATTTTTAATTAATTACATTTTTACTTTATTTTCAAAGTGCTAGGTTTTTTTTTTTTTAGCATAGAACCCTGCTGAGTACGGAAACTCTTCCTCTCCTCCTCCTTTTTACACTCTCAAATTTTGAGCCCGTCTCTCCCTCTGTCAGATCCACCTGCCTCACATCAGCGATTAGAATAAGAAGCAACAAGTTCCTCAAGGAGAGTCTTCACTCTGTTTCCACTTCTGTTGTTCCACCTGTCTCTTCAAATCTGCTCTGGCCAAGGAAATACCTTTATCAATGGCATGATTTGGATTGCTTGTTAATCAATGAATGATTAAGAAAAATGGAGAAATTTGGTCCTAATGCACTCCTAATGTGTGCCACCTTACTCTAATCTACACATAATTTAAGAATCTTTACTATTAAAAAGATTAGCAGAAAGAGGGGGAAAGAAAAGAGAAAGATAGAATCTGTGTGGAGCATGATGCAAATAAATAGATAATCACAAATGAAATCCCCAGCCAGAGATGAAGAAAAGTCAGTCAAGGGGTATTTTTAAAGCTGTTTCTGTTCCTGCTGTCGGTGTCTGAGCAGTTTCGGAGCACACACCAAGGCTCTGCTGATGTTTCCTGTCAGATGTTCTGCGGTGAGAGCAGCATGACAGGAAACTACAGCCGTGTCAGCGGGTTGTGAAGAAATCAGGCCTTTATGACAGTTGGAGACGTTGTTGCACAGTGTGTTTCACACACTGCCTGGAGGGGGGGGTCTTTTATCTTTGCAGTTACGGAAAAGTAACGGGGAAAATAAGAAAAAGAAAGAAAATGAGAAAAATAAAGTAAAATAAAAATAAAATCAAGGGTTTGTGGAGCGTTCATGGGGGGAGGAGTTGCCCCTATGTGTAATAGGTTCTGTAGGTTGTGTGGGGTAGAGAGGAAGAGGAAGAAACAGGTGAAGGCAGGAGGGGACGGAGGAGAGAGAGCAACACACCTAGTAGAGAGTTAGCTGCTTTGTTGTTTTGGACACTCTCCCAGCCCATATACCAGTTCTATTGAATATGGTTGCCAGTTAAAATTGATTTCTCCTCAATTGTCTGTCTGTCTCCTCATCAGCTTAGCAGCTTAGAACTATTAGAACTGTGAACTCTGACCTTGCCAGGAGGACACACACTGCCCACTGGCTGAACTCTGTTGACATGGTTTTGCACATTAATATATTGCAAGTAAGTACTTGCAATAAGTACTGTATATTTAACTTGCATACTTACACATGTATATTGCAATTTGCACACCACTGCTAAGTCTTTTCAGACATTACTCTTGTTGTATTTGAGTTATTTTATATTTTTTAATTCAAATTTTATATTTTCTATATCTTTATCTTTTTTTTTTATTATTCTATTCTCTATCTGTATATTTTGTTGTATTTAAATTAGATTATATTTCATCTTCAATTTTCAGCACAGCCTTGAGGATTTATGCCACACTGCATTTCACTGCACATTATGGCATGTGACAAATAAAGAATTCAAAGGCATGTGTGAATATGAACTAACATCCCCCTATGAGTAGCAGTGGTCCATATCAATATATCAATATCAATATAGGCAGGTCCAATTTTCTCTCAGCAGTTTGTAAGCTCAGTGACCCGTGCATTTAGTTTTCTATCATCAACAGAAGAAAGCATTGACATCTTCTTCTACTATTTGCCCATGCAGTTTCACATGCACAGATACCCTCATGTGAATGTGTGTTAGCCCACAGACTTTATTATGATCTCTCTCTCTCTCAGTATAGTGAACTTTTAGTGTGTTGACCCATCCTGCTCTGTGTAGGACAGACAGAGGGGTAGATGGGTTTGACTGGGGGCTTGTTAGCTCGCCTCAGCAGTCTGTGCTTACAGCTGAGCCTACAATGGTGAAGCCATCTTTGGGTATAGACACAAATATGTGCACAAATGCCATGGCATGAAACACACAGGCACACACACACACACACACTCACATGGATGCTTGTGTACACACACATACACAGACACGCAAGAGTTCCCCCGTTGAAGATATCATTATGTGAAACCACTTTTAGATGGAGGAAGGATTTGCTGCGGAGAGCTACAATAATGGGGCAATGATGCTTCCCTAGGCTTCAGCTGATTCATGAGAACAGACATCACTTATGGATTAATGTTTACTGATGTTTTCTTTATGGCCCTTGGCACAGAGATGTACCCAGATTTCAATGTAAAATATCTGCATAACCTTAAGTAAACAGATGCACAGCATGACTCTAACCCACACACGCTCACAAACACACAATTCACCCTGGAAATCAAGAGGAAACCAAAAACTGTGATGGTAAATGGCATCTTTATGACCGTGCACAAACAATATAAGAAATATTAAAGAAGGCATTCCACATTTTACTGACTGTCCACCTCATTTTGTTAATGAGACAGACAAAAACACAATGAAAATATGATATACTCATCCTTGTACAAAACAAAACATGCTGATGTACACAAAACTGTATTTACACACAGATCCAACCCACTGAAATATTTTGCCACAGCAAAAAAGTCCAAGCAAGTTTGGTTCCATTGTCCATAAAATAAGCACTCAGAAGAGAAAATTACTGAATGCATAAAAACGGGTATTTCAAAAATGATGTTTTTTTTTTCACGCTCACACATACACACACACACACACACACACACACACACACATACACACACACTTCAGTTGTTTAGCAGAGTATAGAATCAGCACCACTGACAAACAGACTGTGATTATCTGTTAGGCTAAAGCGTAGACTGCAGCAGAAAAGGCTGCAGTGAAAGAGCTGTGAACAAATATCTGCAATAAAGTAGGCTTAAACTCATTAAAGCATACAAGAAATTATATTTGGCCCTGTAGTAAAAATCCTTGATTCTATACAGTAAGTGTGGTATTTGTTTTCAACAAACAAGCCAAATTCAGTAACATCAAAATAAGGTCACATTTTGATAAACAATTCTGCTTGTGAATAGAATCGATCATTTCAGTCAGACGGGTTTATCCAACATCATTGCTATGCCAATAAGGAACATTGTGGAATATCCCAACATCATTTACTTCATGTATTTTAATGATACATCTAATGATACACACTTATACCAAACTCAGTTTTCAATGTCCAACATGATTTCCATATGAAATCCAAAATAAAAGCTCTAACATTTCAAAAAATAATTGCAGTAAAGAGGAAGAGGGAACAGAGAAAGAGGAAGTAAAAAGAGGTAAGAAACTAAAGAGGAAGCGGCGCAGGGCGTCTTGGAGGAAGAATAAAAAGAGGTTAGAAATATAAAGAGGTCCGGCTGAGGACGAGGATGGTGGTGATACTGTTAGGAAAATCAAAATCCAAACCATCTTATTTGTGCTTTTATCAAATCATTGCCAATTAGCAATTTCTCTCAATTGTACCTCGATCAATTAGCACTGACAGGAGGTGAAGGAGCAGTGCAGGTGTGTGGGTTGCTTTGATCAGAGATACAGAAGCATTATGAAGGCCTTGTGAATCTTATGACCTGCCTGACGTGTCTTTGGCATTACATGCAGGCCTGCGCCTAGATCCAAGTATTAATATTCACAATATGCAGTAGAACCTCTGACCCTTGCAAAAAACGTAACTAGACCTTCCTAAGCCCTTAACATCGCTAGGTTCTAGAGCATAAAATAAGCTTTGTGATGCATAGCCGTATACCAAAGGCTCAACTGAACGGGCTCCAGCTAAGCGTGCCTATGGAAATGAGAGTCTGACAAGTGCCTGACGACAGCCACACAGACTCCATCAAGCTGAAGTGGAGCATGCCCAGAGCAAAGCCAAACGCCATGTCGGTCAGGTGGTGTTTCCCCAGCAGCACCCGGGACATGCCCACCAGGAGGGCCCAGAGCACCAGTAGGATGCGGAGCGGCACAGCCAGGACCAGGTGGGACAGCAGGAATTTGGCGACCATGGCCGCCCGGCTGGCGTGTGCGGCAGGGAAGGAGTACACGTCCATGGCGATATAGTCCAGGAAACCCGGCGTCATTTCCCAGGGTCCTCGGCGCTTGACCAGTCTCTGGACTCCAGCTACAGTCATGATGTCAAGGATGAGGGCTGTCAAAAAAAAATGGGAGAGTGAGTGAGGGTGGGTTATGGAGACAGAACTTGTGTTGAGATGTTATAAACTACAAAGTGCATAGATATCACACAGAATTATTTTCAGGAGCCTAACCAATAGGTTCCTGAAAATAATGACATTTTCCCCCATAACCACACACTCAGTCATTGCTGTGAATGAGAAGATCTGTTCACAACAAACTAATTTGTCCTAATAAACTAATAAACTAAACACATTACATGCAACACTAAAAACTACACCAGGGAAGTGAAATCACTACAACAAACAAACCGCCTGCACCGGCCTGGACCAATTAGCTTCTCTCTCCACTACTCCATTTGTTATTTGTAAATCTGCAAAACAAAAACCTGACTCAACAGTAATGAAATGCCACAGTGGCTTGAAAGAGCACGTGAGAAAAAGGGGGTTTGTGGAAGACAGAAGGCAGCACCTTCCTTTACGGTCCAGAGTGGGAACAGGATCTCACTCAAAAGTCTCTGAATCGATGTAGAAACTCTGTAATGTATTGCATGCCTCCGTAGCTCTGTTACTTCTTATATTACTGCTTATGTTTGTTTTATCTTGGCTGTTAATATAATGTAGTGAGTTCTTAATAAGGCACAAAACAACTGTAATATATATGTAGGCTAATCACATATCATGGTAACAGTCACTAATAGGGCGTCGAGCAACACTGGCTTTGAGAGACACGTCTGTCTTTTACATACCACATACCATGCATTTGCAAATGCCTTTTATAGCTCCACTGCACTCCCAAAAATATCCCTACCATCACCATCTTTTGCTGCTGGTCAAGTCCTTGCCTGCCTCACACACACACGCCCATCCGACCGCTCTAGCAAACTGTCAGTAGTCTGACATATTGATTATGCTGCCCGCTCTTTACTTCTCTTATACCCACTCTCCTATTTAGAGCTTTATTTCAACTTCTGTTCAAGCTCCTTCAAATCAGACTGCAGTGGAGGCGTCATCTCCATGTTCACTGGGAAAAAAGAAACCATTGAAATAGTAAGGACAATGAAATAAGGAAGGAGAGAGAGGAAAGAAGAAGAAGTACAGACGGGCTAGGACAGAAAAGAAAAATGACAACTCAAAGTACACTCAAGTGAAGAAGGCAGGACTGTTCAGGGCATGAGCCAATCACTGAAACTGATGAGATGTGAGTGTATTTGCTGCAGGGCCCCAGGGTGCCCTCTGGCAGTCCCCATCTTACACGTACTGAAGGTGAGCCAGGAGGTAAACCAAGCAACGACACGTCACATTACCAGCCATAAGGACAAGGCTGCATGTGATGTCCTTCAACTGACTAACGCCAGTCAGTTCAGTTTGTTTTGTCAGGTTTGTCTGCATCTTCACCCTCTTGCATCACAAGACGCAGCTCTTCAGGAACGGGGGGAAACAACTGAGCAAAACTGTGGTTTTGATGGTTTGGTTTTGGGGGTTATGAAAATGTAACCCACGTGAAATAACAGGTTACCAGAGATTGGGGATTGCGCATGAAAGATAGAGTACTATTGAAGACAATATAAAAAATATAAAATAAAATGTTAAATAAAGAAAGCTGTTCTTTCAGAATGCATACACATTTTTGCAGCGGTTTTTAGTGTAAATGTTAAAACTCATATTGCACTATTTTGCATTGTAATAGCAATGAAACGGCTCAAATACACAAAATATGTGTGTAGTTTTATTTTGTATAAATTATTTTTTTCTGTTACTATGAGTCATAGTCTTTAGCTAATTTGTGCTGGCAGTGTGTGCTGCTCCTTTTTTCCCTGTGCAAGGGTTTGTATTCTGCAGTGCGCTTCCATTGTGCCGCTGTAGAGACACAATACTGTGTCACTCAGATCCGGTGAGTTTTTCACTGTTCTTGGCTGTGAAACTTTTTCACTAGGATAGACGGCACAATTGCAGTCACCACAGTGTAGCAGGATGTTTCAATCACCAAGACAGCACCCAGTCTCTAACAGTTACAAGCTGCCGCAAAAACTGTTTGTTTTGAGCAGCCAACAAAGTCTCCCTGTCAGTAAGAGCCACTCGTGTCCTGGGGCTTTGAACTCGGATTTACAGTTCAAGGGGAAACTGCTATATTGAGAATGGAAACAGCATCCCCAAGAAGTGCAACAGGTGTGGGCAGATATGTGGCCAGGCCTCCATAGATCAACTTGCATTGTGAGAAAGCCCACAATGCTCACTGTTTCTCTCTCTCTACCAAGCTAAGATGTGGGAGTATTAGCACACCCTTGGACAAACACATTGTGCATTCCCTCCTCTCAGTCTCTCTCTCCCACTCTAGCAAGGGCGAGAGAGCACAGTCTGTGATTCTAACTGACTCTTGGTGGCCAGACAAACTGAATTAGATAAGCTATCCACTCCTTCCTTGTGCATGCAATAATTTGTGCCTGGTCTGCAGCCCTGTATTAGGATAAAGAGCCACTGTACCTCTGCAGTGGCATGTTGACTAGAGGGGGTGAAGGTCATTTTGGGGAGACCATGTTAAGGAGGTTGACTAGCCCATCTACCCTCAAACCAAACATTACAGAATTAAATTTGACTCATTTAACATATAGGAGAGTTTCAGCGCTGTTCTAGTTTGCAACTCTACAGAGATAAGATATTTAAAAAATTTAAAATTCCCACATCAGGACCAGTGATATGCCACCTTTTAATACCAAAGAGGCTTCCCCTGCCCCAAACAATGACTACTGCAATACAGCTTTGTCTGGGGCGTCCTGGTGGCTTGGTGGTCTAAGGTGCGTACCATGTAACCATGACTTCCTGCTTTCAGATCTGGTCTGGGACCTTTGTCGCATGTCACCCCTCTCTCTCTCTCCCCAATCTTTCCTGTCTCTTTTCACTATGCTATCTAATAATGGCAAAAAAAAATAAAAAATAAATGCTGCTTTGCCAAAGGGTGTAAATTTAATTTGAACTCAACATTCTGTTGACTGCTTGTAGCCAAAGATATCTATGCTCGGTTACACTAACACTAACAGTCTTTTGGCTATAGTGACCTATAGCAATGTTATTAAGTTCCTTTTAAATAATAACTTCATGCTTCTACTGATAAACTAACATTCCTACCAGTTATTCTGTAGCAGGACGTCTGGACTACAAGCAACCCAAAGAAAAAGGAGCAGTTTTCCATTATTTACTAAGTTAGCAATGCCTTTGAAGAATATTGACTGGTGTGTGCAGTGTCACTTTGCACACTTTAATTCAGGGGATTAAAAACATGTGCAATTAGACGTTATGGATACATAGGCATGTAAAGTTTTGGAAACAGATGCAGTTATCTCCCTCCAAAGTTTGCTCTTATGAGAATTTTTCTGCTTACAGACGCGTCCTAAAGGAGCCTATAACTGTAACTGTGTCAACTGCAGGACTCTGAATGTCAAAACAGCTTGTGGTAATGGAATATCTAGGGACAAAGTCTCTTTTGGGCCCACAGGTTGCTAACTGTATTACTTAAATGAGAGAGTTTTATTCTCACCGTGTGTCTTTACTCCACAGGTAATAATTACAGCTCATATAGGAGCTGCCTTTATCTTTCACATACATCGAATGAAGACTGAAAAAGAATGGTGGCTTATTTTAAGGTAAACATGGGCTCTCTGAGAAATGGAGTGACGTGCTTCACCTACACTCACCCTCTTGCAAGTAGAAGAAAAGGCCAAAGAATACGACACCTTGGAGGTACTAGACTGTGGTTAATATGGAGGGGGACGTCCCTTTGCACAGTCTGTCTTTGACAGACTTTGTGTCATTCAAGCCTCTGTGGTTGACATTCAACAGTTTCTTAGACATTACCAGTCTTTATTTATCTGACTAAGACAAGACATCCTGACAGTCCAATTTTGGCTGAATACTTGATAAAAATGCTTGACAGCATAATTTTTGTCAGAGGTAATTATTAAATCCCCACGCACTGCACAGCTATTTCCTATAAGCAGTTTGTTGATGTTGTTAGATTTTTCCCTGACACATCCAAATGGGCCCAAATTATCCTGGACCCACACATAATAAATAGGCATTTGCAACTGAACAATGTCCCAAACACAAAAGTTCTAACAGTGTCCCAAATCCAGAGATTTACCGGCTTGCAATCAGAGTCCAGGAGATTTGGACTGCGTTTTGGTCAATAATCTGCGATTGGGCCATGACTGTGCATGTGTGCGTGCGCGCACAAGCGCACAAACACACACACACACACACACACACACACACACACACAAATTCATATACACAGACATACAAACAGTCACACACAGACACAAGGCAGCAGAGGGATAAAAATAAAATCCTCCCACCTTTCCAATGTCAAAGGGAGCATGGTGATTCACTTTTAAATTTAAATAGTGAGGCTTGTAATAAACACACAAGCATACACACATAAAAACAGACTTGGCTTTGGTCCACACACACAGAGAAGTGCCCCCAATCTTTCTGAGAAACGCATGCTTCCTCCAAGTGAGAGGGGTGTGTGCTCTTTCCTGCAGAGGTGAAAATAAAATGAAATCAGCATCAGCTGGATTGCAGTACTGGTGTTCACCACTGCTGCCTCCCCACACAGGCTTACAGTGTGTAGACTGTTTAATTCAGTACTCAATCAACAACAACAAAGATGTTTTTCTATTTGGGGGTCCATGAGATTAAAAGGTTTGAGAACCCACAGGCTGTTGAATAGCATTAATAAAGGGCACCTTGTTTTTTGACAGCTAAAACCATGACGCACGCAGGTTTATGTATTTGGAAGTTGAATTGCAAATAATATTTTGGAGCGGTTAGTGGGTGTAGAGTGGCATTTACCAAGCAGCAGGTTGACCAGGACCTCTTGTCCAGCCAGAGTGTTGCTCCTTGTGAGACACACGATAGTACCAATGATCCACGTGATGCCGTGCCCCGTAAGCGCGAGCAGGGCGACCATGGACCGGCATCCTCCCCAGGACGACGACGTGTAGGCGCAGACCCCCATGCGCTTGGATAGGCTGATGTCAATGGCGAGGAGGGAGTTCATTGCTATTCCCTTGAACGAAGGGTTCAACTGCATACAGTCTTCTTCTGGCATTTTGCTTGGCTCTCTCCTGTCCTTGTTGGCACTGTCGGTAGGTTCTTCACTTGGCTGGCTTGTTTGGTGTTTGATTTGACCCGGTCGCCTCGCGTTGCCTCGGCTCTCGGACGGGCCGCCGCCTCGGAGGGGCTGGTTCAGGGACATGAACTCAGGTCTGCCCAGGACGCTGTTTCTGTCCCGCGTCCTGGATCTCAAACTGTGACTAGAGGGCATGTTTGGATTAGGCCAACTTCGCCTCTTTGGGTGCAACTACCGATTTACAATCTTCGAAAGATAATTCAAGCGAATTGGACAGTGAAATGTCCCAAGATAAACCGCTACACCAGTCCTTCCCCTCCTGTGGCCTTAATAGATATATTTAGACCGACTGGAATGTGCTTTGGCCATGCTGTTTATACCGCGACCATGCAGGCATGAAGAGTGGATTGACTGGCATTTGCTTCGTCCAATCCAGTGAAACACGATCTACAGCGTGGACATAAAATAACATCATGAGCATCTTGTTACACCATAACATTGCGCAACCATACAAATAACAGGTGCTTTACTGCTGCATGTGGAACGGTGAAAAACTAACATGGATTTTACCCAGAGTAGAAACATGCAAGAAATGCGCAAGACACAGGCAAATGTTGTCATCTTACCAGACGACGGGTGAATATGGCCCATATAGCATCACTCAAATCTCTCCAGCACACTCCATATTCATAATGCCACACTGACATCCAAGAAATTGCTCGAGCAAATCTAATGTAGACCGATTTAGTCCGCTAAAATCTGAAGAAGTGAACAGTCATTCACATTCATCCACAAAGACTGTTCAGTGAAGACAGGCGAGCCCAGACAGTGCAGCATCTGTGGTTTTTCCCCAGCAGTTTTGACGTACTTTACGCACAATCCCAATTCATCCTCTGCGGTGCGCTCTTTTATGGACGGGAGTTCTCCAAGGTGCTTAAATGGATAGCGGCAAAGCAGAGGCACTGTCACGGCGAAAATCACATCTGTTTTAGTCTCATATTCAGTCTTATTAAATATTTTTCTTAAAATAAGTTAATTATTCTGTCAATAGGGTGATATGCTTCCGCTGGTTTCAAATGTAACGTTCCGTGTTTCAGGAATTTTCTATAGAAACGAGACAATTCTCAAGAAAAAAGGCAGATCACTCCACAAACGACACTTGATTGAACAAAGCCTTGAAACAAGTTGATACGCATTGGAATAAGTGAAATGATCTCGCCCCACTGGAAGATTTTTTTTTCACGTTTTACGTAAAAAAAAAAATGTTTTCAAGACTCAGGATGGATAGTTTTTGCAGTGATCCTCCTGCTCCTTTAGCGCACCTGTCAGCTAGTTTCACGTTCACCACCTGTTTTGTCTGTGAAGCTGACCAATATAAGAGCTTAAAGTATCAAACCCAAGTATATCAATTGTACATTTCCAATAATTCCCAACATCTATCTAGGCTAAGCTGACATCACACATTAATGAAGAAGAACCAAGGCACTGTTTAGGCCTAAAAATGACATTAGTGTCAGAGGGGCTGAATTTTGAAGGGCAGAGCATCCACATATACAAAAACCCTTCAAAATCCAGCCCTGACACTAAAATCAGAGAGAGGGAGAGGGAGCGAGAGAAAGAGATAGAGAGAGACCTATACACTCGTCAGACTTGACAGTTAGATGGCGCTATCTGTCAAAAGACTAATTCCCTCTGGAAAGAAAGAAAAGAAGAATAATGAAGCAAGCAAATAAACAAAGAGCCTAAACAAAGGGAGGGAGACCGTCTATTTGAAAGGCAAGTGTAAAACTAATGATTCTATCACATAAAATGAACACAACTAAGATGTAGTCTATCTTATTTGTGTAAAGAGTTTTCAGAGCATCAAAGTAGATTTTCCCGATCACTTTCATACAGTCAGCCGTATTGCAATGAATGGGGATCAAACTGCGAGTGCAGGCCACTCAGTCAAGAAGACGGATACATTAACAAGAGCAGCCTACTATTTATACTTGAGTGAGGAAATCATCCATTGATGCATCATGTTCAGCATGTCATGCAAAACAGATAATTTGTTCACTTCTTATAATAAAAAGTTAGCCTACATAATAAACTGGAAAACTACACGTTTCAAGATTCATGTTGAGCTAAGGCGCCTATTAAAAACTATCTCTGTATTCACAAAAGCTTGTTAAGTATTTTTAGATGCGAAGAACCACATGGATCCAGAAAGTACTTCACTCACATACTAATTCATTCATTCATTCATTCCTTCATTCATTCTACCCCTAGTGGCCGTTAGGAGGCATTGAACCAGATGTTTGTTCCATTTGGTCAAAATGCGTCCTCTCCTCCGTCCTCGCGGCCCTTTAAGACGCATGAAGGATCCTTCATCTCTCCTCGCCTCCGTCCTCCAAAGAGGCGTGGTCGGAAGATACTCAGGTGTATCCTCCATGCGGAAATAATGATTGAAGATAATACACTGCCTATAGCCTAAACCTCAGCTCCATACCGTCAGAAACGTGTAGAGAAAAATGACAGATAAAATCCACAGTTGTAAGTAGCCTTGATCCGTCTCTCATTCTGTATTAATCTTTCTTATGAATTGTGTTTGTGTGAGTTATGGAATTTCTCTTCGGGGAGAATACATTCTTACTAAACCTCATTAACAGCAATTCATTGTGTATTTTGCACATTATGTTGTTACAGCTAGAGCTATGGTCATTTAGGGGAATAAAAAGAATAAAACTTTGGTTCATTGCCAGTGAGGCGCCTCAAATACCACACATCAGAAACGTCACGTCAGTGTGGCGCGTGCGAGGACGTTCCAATTGACAGGACACGGTTCACTCGCCTCTTCTCCTCCTCTCCTCGTTTCCCCCGTGACCTCTGACCGAGGAGCCGAGGAGGAGACGCGAGGCGAGGAGACGAGGAGAAATCGTTACCAAATGCAACGCACCCCAGGATGATTCGGTCAGCAGAGCCTCTCTGCAACACTGCTGAACTGTGCAGGCTGCTGCTTCCCGACTGACACTGCTCCTCCACATAAGGAACGGTGGCAGCTAAGAGCGTTAGTGACATCACAACAGGAGTAAACATGACGCCCCCCCTTCCAATTCGACACAGTTATTAGCCTACAACCTATGGCACAACATACGACAGGCATGACAGCAATGGCAACAGCCATCTACTGACCAACAGAGGTAACTGACACAGATACAAGTGAATGAAACTGAATGAGTCAATGAATTTTGACTCATGTCCTCCTTATGGACAAAACGACATGTTGAGGCAACAATGACACAAATAGCCTAATCTTGACAGGACATCATTATAATATTCCTACAGAGACATGTGTATATTTCGTACTCCACAGTGAGTCTACAGTGATCTTATTAGGCCTACCTCCAACAAGGAGGTTATGTTTTCGGTGCCGTTTGTTTGTCTGTTAGAAAAACTACTGGGCCGATTTTCATGAAACTTCGTGGAAGGGTTTAGCATGGGCCTAGGAAGAACCCATTACATTTTGGAGTGGATCCGGATCCGACTCACGAACAAGCAATAATAGCACGAACCTTGGCGGGGGTCTGCGCTCTCCGAGTGCCCTTCTAGTTGATTATATTTTAATCTTGTATTATCAAATAATAAGTCCACACTCATAAAAGTTCATTTAACACTTTCAGATACTACTACAGCCAACTCTTAACTCCAAATAATTGTCACTGAAAAATCAATACTTATTGACACTGGAAAATTTGCTGTGTAGGAACCAAGTGGACACACATAAGCCTATTACATTTCTTGTGGGGGCTTGTAGTATAGAACAATAAATTTGTACATAAAATTTCCTGCAGCAAGTTCGGACCAATTTGACTGATGGCCTTGCTCTCACAGTCACTCCCATGCGTTGTGTGGGGTAGCATCATTTAGACCTACATTTCCCAGCATGCCTGCAGCTTAGAGCGGAAGTGTCGTCTCAAAGGTACTTATAAAGGAGCTGCTTCTCAAGCCGCTGAAATAGACCAATGCGGGAGGGTGAACCTGCCGCGGCTGCGATGGGACGAGCACAGAGAAATGACAGCTTGTGCAGGAATTTAGGCTAAATTGCATCCCATCAGAGAGAGGACTCGAACTGCCGGCTTGGTCGAAATATGTGACAACTCGCATTCATCCCTTTAGAAGCTTTATAATTTATTTATTTTAATTTAAAACATGGATCCCGTTAAATCGGGGCTAAAGTTGACCTGGTTGCCTTTGGATGTAGCGGTGCTCAACCCCAAACTCGATTAGATTTAAATGCTTGCCGAAATGCTACCTCTGTGGGACCTTGAAATAATTTGCAGCAATAGAGGAGAAATAACGGGAACGGGTGTGAGAAGATAACGGAATTACCTCTCTGACCAAGGAACTGTGTGAGCCGCCGTTCATTCAGATCGGCTTTGAATTTCTCCAAGATTTCACCTAGCTGATGAAATTGGTGACTCTCCGCTGAATTGTTTTATAGGTAGACTTCTGTGCATGTTGTTTTTGTCGACTGAAAATAGACCACACTTCATGCAATTGCAATGCATGATCCTTTAATCCGCACTGTGTATTGAGATATGGAACGAACCTTTTTTAAAAATCGTTAAATATCACTTTTTATTTTGATTAATTGAGGCTACTGCAGATTAAATGGACATTACACCACAGAATTTGAGCGTCACCTTTGCGCTGCCATATTGTCATTTATAACTCTGGTGTCAGCGTCCACTGTGCACACTAAAATATATTTCTCGATTACAAGTCCTGTCACTAGAGACTGGAGACTGGAGATAGGGGCTTTGTAATGCATATAGCATGACAGCCTATAGGGAACATGATAATGGACCTACAGAGTCAGAAGGACACGAGGCTAATATGACGGCGAGATGTAACGTCAGTGGTTCTAATTAATTGTAGCCTATTTATCTCATAATGAACCTGGACCGTACGCAATGAAGCACACCTTCCCAATGGATGCATGTTGCCACAAGGTCGAGCGCCGTCTCGCTCCGTGGAGGCGATAGAGCACTTTTGAGGAGGCAATGACTTCTGACATGACAGTTTGAACGGAACAGAAAGTTGTAGCCTATCTTCGCTTTTTAGGTGAAGTGGCGTTTTACGCACCGGAAAGCATGCGCCCGTGAACGTGAAGATCGCCCTCTGTTTTGCATTTTCTTCTTTCTGACAGTAGTTTTGGATCAAAGAGCTGGTTGCAGGATGCATGACTTTTTAGTGAAACAGTCTGCTATGAATAAACACTTTTGATTCTCATATGCTATTTTTGGGCAAGATGATGTGGATCCAACTGTGGTGACCTTCTTGCTGTTTCCATGCGTCTTTCTTCTTCTCCAGACCTCTGGACGTTGTTGTGGATTGTGTTGCTATTTAATGCAATGGGCTGTATCCAGAGTATCAGGTGTAAGCCCAAGAGTTTCCGAGAGAGTATCGTCGTCCTGGAGGTGAACTCTTCCATCGACTCCAACCCCACCAGCATCGACGAGTCTTCCAGTGTGGTCCTGCGCTACCGGACACCCCACTTCCGAGCACTTGCCCGGGTCCTGGTGCCGCCAGTAGCCGGCAAAGAGACATGGACCATCGGCTGGATTCAAGCTTGCAACCACATGGAGTTCTACAATAAGTATGGAAACAAGGGGATGTGAGTATCACCAGCTCTCTTTATATTATTCGGAGACGGGTGTTGATGATGATCATTGTTTGGTGATGAGCATGTTGGCACTCGGTTACGCGTCATAGCCGGCTTTTCCCCGTAAGGAGCACTGTACTACTATTTAAATTTCAGTAGTCAACAGTCATTACTTTAGCATCCATCTAACTGTCAGATTGAGGTAGAAATATCCACAAACTATAGGCCCATCCCACCATCATCCATTGATTTGTTTTCAGCACAATTGCAGCACGTTTTCACCACTCACGCTGAGTTAGTTGAGAAATGGCAGAAGAGTTTACTTTCTCTATTGGTGCAAGTAGGCCAGGCTGTTTTTTTTTTATCGAGCGAAATGGTGACAAGAACATTGGACACCAACACTATTTGGTTACCCCGATCATTTACAGGTAATTGAGGATACGACTCCCAATTTGAATCCCAGGGATTAATGCGTAAAGATATAATATTGCTTTTAAAATTGAATAGCGAGTAATGACTTTTTGAATAACGAGCCCAACGCTGATGATGATGATGATGGAAGCACCTGGAGCTCTTTTGGATAACTTTATCACGGGGTAACTTCAGCTGACACCTCTGACGCGGGCCGGCACAATTCAGGTTATCAATAATTAAAAGCAGAGTTGGGTAGGTTACTTTGAAAAGGTATTCCATCACAGTTACTAGATACCACATCAAAACTGTAATCAGTAACGTAATCCCAGGGATTAGGCTACCCAAACCCAGTAGGCTTTCAGTTTGAGGTATAAAGGTAGAGATACGAAAATTAAAAATTACAAAGTTCAGGAAGCTTATTTCAGGTTTGCATAGCAACAAATTTTCCGCTGTGCCACACCACGCACCTGCCACTATTTAAATGGCGTTGAGTTTCTCGCTTTCACTTTCCCAGAAGTAGCCTAGCCTAACCCTCTAATTTCTCATAAATAGCCTATATGTGATCTGAAGCATAATTTGTTTAGGCAAGGTAACAGAATATAGTGACCTTTTTTATTATTTAAAATAACGTTGTTGCATTTATTTTGTTACTACCCAGCCCCGATTAAAAGGATGAGATGACAGGCGTTTAATCAGATAACACTAAACTCATTTTCACCCCTCAGTGGCTCAGGGCTTGTCGCACAAAAAGAGAGAAAGACATGGAGAATTAAACATTTTCTTCACTTCGGTCTGCAACGACTACCATCAAAGAAGGTGTTCCGATATTATCTAGGCAGAAGTTTTTATAATTTTTTGATCAGGTGTAAAAATGACTGGCAGAGTATCTCAACAATTTAAATAGGCTCATACCAAATAAGGAGAGATTCAATGCCAACTCCAAGTGGTTAGAAAGAGAACATTTTAGGCCATGTCATTTCAAAAGGCTGCGTTGACAGTGTAAGCATTTTTTTAAATTAAGAGTAGGCTAATGATGGAATGATTTGGCAGTAAATACATTCTTCAGAGAAATTGAAAACTGGAAATTGTCCATGATTAGTAGGCCTGTATCTGTCTAGCTGGGTGGTGTTGAATTCTTCTGTATTCTGGTCTGCACTGGTACATATGTACAAAAGTAAATTAATGTTCTTGTATGCAGGAGTAGCTGATTTATTCTCTGCAGGTAGGTCTGTGCTGCTCATCGATAAAATATACACACACAGGCATGAGCATTCTCTCTCTCTGTCTCTCTCTCTCTCTCTCTCTCACACACACACACACACACACATATCATTGGCACAGACACACCCGAAGACACTATTTTAGTTTAGCAAAATTAAACAAGAGATTTAAAACAGCTGACACAGCAAAGTAACTTTCAAATATGCAATGCATAAATAGTCAAAGCCACAATCTGGAAATGTATCAAGTGTGTTGAATGTGTGTACATGACATTTTTGTGGGTCAAGACCAGGCTTAAGACTAAAATGTGATGCTCTTGGTCTCATCTCAGAACTAATTTGTCTCAAACACCGACATGTATCTTCACTTTCTTTCTTCAATTTCTGTGCTTTTTATGTCCCTCCACCATGGTTCATGGTATATGGGACATTACGTCGTCATTGTGGTGTGTGTGTGTTTGTGTGTGCGTGTAGACACACTCTCATGAACACAATAACTCAAGAACCAGCACATGGTAGAAACGTCATACTTAAACCACAGGTTTCCCCTGTAGAGTAGATGATCTGAGTAGAATATTTTGGCACTCCTTTCTGCATAAATTTGCTAATATTTATGTATGACATTTCTATTAGAGAAATAATTGCTAATTCATGTATTAATTAGCTTAATTAATGACCTCAGTAGCATAACTGGTTATGTGTAATATATAATGGTGATTATGGTGGGACTCTAGGCAGCTCAAGGGCCTCTTGCTTTTAGTCTGTCTATGTTTTTGTTTAAAGTAATCCCTCTCCCAGCAATGACTGCCTGCATATTTCAAACACCTGAGCGAGCAGCAGTGTGTCGAAGACTTTCCTCTTACATCAGACTAAAGGTTGGATAGTTGCAGCTGTATGATGATCAGCAAGGCATCAAAATCAATTGTGTTTTCTTAGGGCACTATTGGTGCATTGTGATACGTCCATAGGGAACAGACTACATGTATAGCTTTGACATTCTAAACAGAAAGTCAGATAAAGTCACTCTGGCAAAGATAATATCCTTGGCCAAAGTGAAGCGTGTGGTTTTGAACATGCTAAGTGGCACACAGCACAGCTAGGTACAGGACATACAGGTCCAAGACAAAAGAGACTCACTCTGTTAGAAATATATTACAGTTCTCTCTAGCTTGAGTGACACACCTGTAACGTTAGTGCTGAGGGAGATGAGTATAACACTGATGGAGAAGTCAGAAAGGCTGACTTGTCTGGTATTGCACTTGTGAGTTAGTTCAGTCAGTAGCATAGTCATCTCTAATGTGGGATTCTGGCTGCAGGACTGGAAAAGACTATAGACGTTGAAGTACTTGAAGCCTACAGATAGATTTTTGAAGATCAGGACATAGTCATCAAAAATGATCTCTATGCATCTTTCATATCCCACTATTAGAATACAGTTATTTTGCTCCAGTGTTTACAAATAATACAAACTTAAACAATTTCAGCTTTAAAATATGTTTAAAACACGTGTCACATGCTGTAGTGCCTTATATCAGGAACACTATTTGCAATCATTGTTAACAAGTCTCTCTTTCTGTCTCTCTCTTTCTCTCTCTCTGCCTGTGTGTGTATGCATGTGGGAAATTTGCACCAATGTTAGACAAACGGTGTTCTTGTAGTGGCCAACCACAAGTTGACACATACCCGAAACGTGCTTTATCGCTACCCATTCCAGCATAGGATGTTTCAGTGCTGCATGTCTAAGATTAGAGACACAGTCCCCTCCCCAGCACCTCCACCCCAGTGTGGCTGTGTAAGTTTGTCTGTGTGAGTATTTCAGAGAGAGAGACAGAAATAGAGACAGAGAGAAAGAGAGAGATATGGTATTAAAAACCCTTGTTTACTCTCTAAAAATTAATTGCCCTCAAATAGTAGTATCTCATTTGCACTGATCAGTGCTCTTTGTAAACTGCAGTGTCTACAATAATTATCTCATTCATCCAGTCCACACAACTGTATTGTAAATAATGGCTTTTTATTCAGCTAAAGTCAATTTGGTTATGCCCCTTGGTCAATGTCCCTTGGTTAGCGATATATTGAATTCTGTATATGGAGGAAAATTAATTTTAGGACATGCATTTAGGACCTTCTCACAGAACAAGTTCAGAAAAGCCTCAACATGAACTTAAAGGTCCAATCTTTAATATAAACAAAAAGCAGGATAGCCCTCCCAATGAAAACCCAAAGCAGAATTGGAGACATCAGTAATTCTCAGGTTACTTGATTTGTTTAAAGTTTGCATTACATATAGCTAATGCACTCAAAAGTATATTTTATATATCATCAACATATTCCAATATCAAAGTCATTGCTATTCTGCCCGGTACTCTTCTTCACAGCAAAGGAAGAGAATGACAAAAGCTATTTACCAGAATCTCAAGACCACTTATGGCCAGGCTGGCCGTCCATGTTTGCAGTGACACTTAGGATGCAAGAAGTGAGTCTGCTCTCACTGCTGAGACTCTCATACTAAGTAGTGTCTTTCATGGCAGTAAAAACCTTCAGGATGCTGTAATTGGACAGAACGGCTGAGGATGGTAATGTGGATGATTTCTCTGTTGGCTCTGCGCCTTGGATTCTGAATACGTCACACATCAACTTTCATCCTCTCTCCGTTTCTCTTGCTGTCTCTCTCTCTTATATAGAAATTGTGGTAAAGTTTTATTAGGTTTGTACAGTATGTGTATGTCTATGAATAGGTATACACACACACACAAACATATTGATACACTTATGTTGTGACTTAATAAGTCTGTCTGTACTGCACGACAAAGCCAAAGAGCAGTAACTGTGTGAGTAGTGAAACTGAAAAAAATGACTTCAATGTTTTCTCTTGCCTTGTCAAAAGTAGTTTTAAAATTGGCTAGTTTGTTTAATACCATTGTTTAATAGCATTTATGGCTATAATTCTTCTTGAAATGAAAGCTGAGCCCTAGTCATGAACTTTGACATACAACACACAAAAAGAAGTTCCTGCCGTTTGCCTTTGTAGGGCAGTATAGTAGTCTAGACTGTGCATTTGGAGTGCTCACACATGCGTGCACACACTCACACACAGACACACACACTCACTCACTGGTGGTTAGACTCAAGGATGCTGTGATTGATTACACCCTCTCTCCAGCTGCTGAGACACAATCAGCCAACCCTCTGTCTCTGTCTCTGAGTGCACAGTCTGCATGTACCTCGCTCCATGCTTTGTAAACACACAAACTCTTGCTTTTATCTGCAGTATAAAATACCCTTTTCACCGAGACAGTTCAGAAACATTTCATATGAACACAAGGATGGCTGTTAAAGTGACCGGCATGTGTTTGGTCTTCATCTGCCTGGCAAAACAAACCAGCATGGTGCTTGGTTAGATTAGAGGGTCCTTCCCATGAGATTTATTCCAATGAGTAACTCCCAGTAGTTTTTGATAAGAGAAATCTACTGATGATGAAGGAGAATGCATTTGGATGAGGGAAAGGGGAGTTTAGCTGTCCAGCGCTTGTGCTTGTGGGGCACGTAGTCTTTTCAATTGGGTTGAAGAGCTTAAGATTTCTATCAAGTCATGTGTTCATAAATGATAAATAAGAGAAGTCTTCCACAGTAAATCTGATGCACATGTTCGCCATGGGAGTTGAGTTAATATTTTGGGTATCTGAGAACATGGAGAGATTGCTGCAAATTGTTTCGGAGGCATAGATTGGGAGGATAAGGTGATTTGTCAGAACAAAAATGCACATATGCGCACTCAAGTGTATGCATGGACACACTCTCTCACACACACACACACACACACACAAACGGACTAGCCATTATCATGCCTGACATGCTAATCTCACCCCCTGGGTGAATATATAAATCGCTATTTGAGGTAAGCAAGCAGCATGTCATGTGGCTGGTGATCATACTGTTATCTTCTCCATTCTGCTGATCCTTGACTTCAGGGAAAGAAAGGTAATCCTTCTCCTGCTGCGAGCAGAAAATCAATAGGCGGGCGGACCGGAGTTTACGAGGTCCCTCGGTCATCCAGTGTCACCTGCTGTGTCTCAATACTATAAGCCATTTTCTTTTTCCTAAATTTCACTCTTAGAGCTTGAAAATAGGCAGAAGGGTCCAAGTGGTAGGCCTTGAGTAAATGTCTTGCTGTTATCTGTCATGTATTGTTAGATAAGGTCATACCAAGCAGAAACCATGTCACACTATTGAGATGCAAATTTTTCAACTTCCTCCTCATGGGGAAAGGGTGAGACAGGCAGGAGAGCGCTTAACTCTAGGAATCCTTTGGTGTAGTTAATTTGCCTGAGCTGACCTCAATCTCAACAGCCACTGAATGTTTGTAGAACATATTCACTTGTCGCCAAGCTGAAGGACGATATCCCCAAATCTCCTCTTATCCTTATTTTTCAACCTTTCAGCCCATTTAACATTGGGTAAGAGAAATTTTAGATGATATCCTTGTCAAGCAAGTTGGGCTCGACAGTCTGTGCATATTATCCTGTAGTGTGAATGGACTCAAGGCGGAAGACTTTGGTACTTTGGCCTGACAAGATATTTGATTTTGTCGGGCTGAGCCTGGTTGGGCTCATGTAGTGTGAAGCGGCACAAGACTCAACAATACTGAAATCCGAGAGCAATCCTGGCAACAGCCAAAGGGAGTTAAGCTCAAAGAGAAATAACAAGGGAATGAACTGGAAGAGAAGTTGCTTTTAACAACAACTTCCACTCACATAGACAGTTTATATCAGTAGAGGTTTCCTGCTCCACTCTTGATAAGTTGTTATAGGCTACAGTTTTATATGAAGGAATAAACCTAAAATGGCAATGTGCCTGAATCAATCCACATAAGTATGCATTTACAATTTAAGTGAAATAATTTTTTGTTCTTGAAATGATGTCACTCCAAAATATATTTGTGACATAAATGTAAACTGTAGCTTCTTCAACATGGAGCAAGAAACAATACAACACCTATCTTGGAATTGGTTTTACAGTGAACTGTTGTGGATGGAAGCATTGACTCAAGACTCTTGTAGTCTGACCGACGTTTTTAGATAGTTGACTGACTGATTCAGAAAATATATTAGCTCCATTTCTGGGTAAATCCTCATCTTTGACTCCTTTCCGTTTCCAGGTCGAGCTGGGAGCTCCCTGACCTGCGTGACGGCAAGATACAGGCCATCAGCGACTCTGATGGCGTCAACTACCCTTGGTACGGCAACACCACAGAGACCTGCACCATCGTAGGCCCTACCAAGAAGGACAGCAAGTTCACCGTTAGCATGAACGACAACTTCTACCCCAGCGTGACCTGGGGTGTGCCGGTCAGTGACAGCAACGTGCCTCAGCTTAGCAGCATCCACCGTGACCAGAGCTTTACTACCTGGCTGGTGGCCATCAACCAGGCCACCTCAGAGACCCTAGTCCTGCAGACGATCCGCTGGAGGATGCAGCTCCACATCCAGGTGGACCCAGACAAGCCTCTGGGTCACAGGGCTGTCCTGCATGAGCCTGTGACCCAGGAGCAACCTCGGATCCTGGGCAAGAACGAGCCCATCCCCCCTAATGCCATGGTCAAGCCCAATGCCAATGACGCCCAGGTGCTGATGTGGCGGCCAAAGATTGGTGACCCTGTGGTGGTTATCCCACCCAAATACTGACTTATTTGACTGACTGACAGACCCACTGACCAGACTGGCCTTGGATACCTTGACAGTATCATCTTTTTTTTCTTTTTTTTTTTTGGTTCCTGCTTTTCACCAACTCTCACTCCTTTTTTTCTTGTTATAACTTTCCTTTGATATTTATTTTCCTCCTCCTTGCCTCTATATTCTCTCAATTTCTCTCCTCCTCTCTCCTGTGTTTTATGAACTGATGGAGAGAGAAAGAGAGAGAGAGACACAAATGAAACAAGGACTAAACCAGCTTTGAGAAAAAGGCCAGGTGTTGCATTCAAGTGGGAGCTGGAACGTACTTTTACAAACTGGAGTGAACAAACTGCAACCATTCTACCTTCAAATTGGGTCGGGTCTCACTGTGCTAAATGAAGTCATTGCAAAAATGAAAAACAGAGATGAGAATTTCTTTGTTTGTGTTTTTTTCTTTTTTAAAAATCTTTTGGTGATTTGGGTCAAGGGATGCGGGTGTGGGTGGATTGAAAACCAACAAATCCAAGTATTTCCATGACCATGTCTACGTACATGCTACATACATGGACATGCGCAAAGTTTGTGTAAGAATACCAGTTGTGTTTTTTATTTATGGGCTGGGAGAGAGTGCATTTAATTTTGTTTGTCGTTGTCATGAACAAGCACTGTTTTGTGCTTCACGCGAGTGAATACGAATTGCATTGGGTGATGTAGATTTTAGTACTTTTTTAAAAACATGCAAGACATTCAATCCATGCTGCCTTAAGTTTACATTGCTTTCCACTGCAAACTTTTTAGCCTTAAACAAAGTGCAATGCAGTATTTTGCTCATCTGTCCCTTCTCCTTCAGACTGTTGGTGCTGGCTGTGTGGGTTTAGGACAGGAACAACGCCGCAGAGGAAGACCTGGGTCAGAATTCTAGTTGAATACTTCTTTGAGTTGAATTTACCTGACAAGTATATTGCCTGATAGGTACAATCAGCACTTCCTGGCAGACACAAAGGTAACTGAAAGTGTTTCAAGTGCATTTTGACCCTGGATCTTAAAGAGGCAAAGAGAACCATGAGATGCTCTAGAGTCCCTTTTTAGGAGGTCATATAGAGAACATTAGTAAAGCCAACCCTTGTCAATGGCACTCAAGTTTAAAACGTGTGGTCAACACAATAAATTGTACATGTAATACTAGCTCAAGCAAAAGGCGCTCAAAGGTACTCATCAGTCAACCTCATTTCATTCAGACTTTATTGTGTTTAGTGGCAGTCAGAACAGTTTCAACAACTTCCCTTTAGCAAGAAAAAAAAAGTTTTCCATTGTCTTTTTTTATCACTCCATCTCAGGGCTCTCTGTCACTGTGCAGCACACATAAAGCACTTCTCCCTTCCCTTCTCTTTCATCTCTTCATCCATCCTGTCTGGCCTCTTGTTTCTCACCACAGTTGTCAGTGATTGCTTTGCTCACATCGAACAATCAATAAAGTTATTAATAAGCAATCACAGACAGCAGCAGCAGCGGCAGCTGGGGGAAATGACTTTGCTTTTCATAACTGGAGAATAAGACGGCACTGTCCGTGAGAAAACAGTGGATCAGTCATCACTCCCTTGGGAATCCATATGTTGAAATGTTTTATGTGTGTGCAAGAAAGCCTTATCCTCTTCTTGTCATCTTTCCTTCACCTCTGTCTGACATCTTATACACATTCTATTTATTAATGTTGCCTTCCTTTAAATCTATAATGTCCCTCTTCTTTCTGTATTGTGTGCACACAATAGTATATATTAAAATCAAAAAATTCGCTCCATTCTGTCTCTATGTTCACTATATTCTTGTTCTTCATCCTCAATCTACGGATCTACAATCTTCATCTACACCGATATTCTTTCTCCCACTCTTCTCTTCCACTCCCCTCCCTTCCCCTCTTCTTGCTCCCTCTTTTTCTCTGTTGTTGAGGAGGAAAGGCAGAGCGGTAGGCATGCAAGTCTGATCCTGACTGCCTGGTTGGCATATAGATGACCCACTTCTCGGCTTTGCCAGTTGTAGCTCCCACTGCAGAAATGTGGTGCTTTTCTGCCTTTTATTTCACCACCAGCAGCTGTAAGACACACACGCACATGAACACACGCATGCATGCATTCGGACACACACACACACACACACACAAACAGCTCCGGTCAGCTAAATACCACCATAAGCGAGACGATGCCCAGTTAACCGTTAATCTTTGAGCAGGGCTTCAGCTCCAAACTGAAATCTCTCAAATGCAGGGGGAGGGGAGAGCTGAATTTGGTGTCAGGGCTTTTTATCTCCTTATCATGAACAGCAAAACAACAAAATCAACATTATCAACCGTGGCAGCAAAGCCCAACATTAAGTGGGTAAAGGGGCACAGATTTGTGTTGGCCCTGTATGAGTTTGTTCTGTCAATGGGGAATTTTTGTTTTTACATTTTCAGCTTTGTTTTGCTTGACACATTATTATGCAAGTTTATAGTGCACAGCATAGCAGTTGTTGTGTTTTGGTTGCAGTCAAAGAAATAATTTGCATGCAAGCCTGGTTTCCATTTACTTGACCAAGATCTGTGAGCTACTGGTGTTGCACTGCATTAGTATTTCCTTACTATAAAATGTACATCCATTCTGCAAACTCGACTAAGGTCACATGGTTTCCTTGTTTTTCAGAATTATCTGTCCATCCACTTAGATAATATGGCAATTTTGTGAATTGAGACTGTAGTATCTTGATTTGGCTGAGATCTCTACCAAGACCTCACTTAAATTATGTGTGATATGTTTCCCCTGACAATCTAATGGTATGACAAGTCAGCTATATCAGTTAAAATGGCATAACGACTTCTCTACTCTTTTGCATATCAGTTAACTGGAGGCTCTGCAGAGTGGCATGTAGATTAGTTTACTATTTCAAATTATAACCCAGCTGCACCAGGGCTTTAACATCAAATCTATGATGAACATTTGCCACAAGCTAAATTGCTTTAATAATTACATTTTAGCCCCATATGATCGCCCAATCAGACACTCCCACTTGGCCTGGTTCATGTGTAAGCGAGATAGCCTCTGCTGCAGGCTCAGTCGCAGGGCAAAGGAGATGGAGAGGAGCGAGAGAAGCAAGAGGCTACTGGGGACTGTTGTCATAATTAGATCTGCTGCAAAATACTCAGATGCCCTAGATGGACTGCACTGTGCTGTACAAGGGCTAGCTGGAGTGATACATGAGATTTCAGTGAGGTCAGATGGCAAAGGTCAGGGTCAAAGGGTGCGTGTGTGTGAGGGGGGCTGTCACAGTCACAGTTTAGACATAATGTAGCTAGTGAAAAGACACTGGGGAAAGGGTGATTAGAGGACAACAAATGTAATCGATTTAGACATTAAAACAATCTTAAAATAAAATTGACCTTTTTCAAGCTGAACTTGGATGTCACCCACAAACAAGTTGTTTCAATTTGTGGTTTGTTTTGAATACAAAAAGCTGTGACTCACATTATGAACTTGGTGAACTTATGCCTGGCTAATTTCTTGAGGAAGGCAATATGGGGCCATTGTTGTTTGTGGGGGAATTTCTTGTAATGTCTTGCACTGGCATATGGACGCCATGCATAGTACTCAAGCTGGACACAGTGTAATGTAATTAGTCCTCGACACGCAGAGTGGCCCACACAATGTGTGTGTGTGTGTGCATGTGACAAATCTCATTTGAGGGATTTAGGCAGGACGAATGAGTTTCATTGATGTGCTACTGCTCTCTCTCTCTCTCACAGTGCAGGGAAGGTTATGTCCTTGTCATAAAACAGGGACAGAGGCCCCCCCGAGGGGGAAGGAGCAGGCCTGGCGTGGTATCTGATTGTCACAGCAGTGTCACATTGGCAGTGTGAACTACATTTATCAGCGCTGCACGTGGACCCTCTGAACGTCACATACACTTGTACACATGCTTTTACAAAGCCATATACAAAGACACACACCTATGTACCAATGCACAGTAATGGAGCTATTTGTTTTGCTATTAAACTAAGGTGAGCAGCTACGCAGAAGCCTAAAAGGGAATGGATGAGAGCATTTACGTCATTGGGGTTATCATGTGGGTGCCTCTCCACTATCAACACTATGTTATATCATAGGGATCATGAGCAATAAACCGCTTCTCTGTGTATATGTGTGTCTGAATCTATTCACGTTTTGTTATTTATGTGTATCTTATGTTCACATCCTAAAAGTACTTTGTAAGTGCTTTGTGTGCTTCCAAAAACATGTCTCAGAAAACAATCGCACATCATTTGTATGGAGCATGGTGGGCAAATAGTGCCAAAATTGGACAAAGCCAAAAGTATGCAGTAGGAGGATATCGTTAGTGATTCTTGAGATCAAAAACCTTTTGGCACTTGCGGTAGTTTTCAAACGTTTTTGATCATTCAACGCATTTAACTCATTTGCATTTCCAGAGACACACATGCATACAAAGTGTAGCCATATGGAAAATTCTTTCCTGTAGTGTTTTCTACTTGTTTTTCTACTAGGGTTGTGCCAACTGAATGAAAGCCTCCTCTCCTAAACCCACACCATTACAGTTCTTCTGAGGGCTGCTACCTTTGCTATGGATCTTTCTGTAGTCCTTTAACCCCCATGACAACTCAGTAGACCATCGGTGAAGTTTGCCCATTATCTGAACCAATAAAACATCCCAAGTTCACACTCAGGACCACCTACCTTCATTTCCTAGCCTTTACTATTGGTTATATTCATGTAAAAGAAAGTTGATATTCCATGTCTGTTCATCTTGCTGTTTTCTCCTTATTTCAGAAATCAAATTATTTGATGACATAGTCCCATGGTTTAAATACATCCCTAACTGTAGCAGATAGGATAATATGGGCTACCATGTTTGTTTCTCATTTTGTTTGGTTTGTTTTCTGATAATGTTCTTGAAGATATTTTGCAGCACTGAAATAAAGAAAATATAGTATGTGTTCTTTTGTTTAGCTTTGACTTTTACACCAATACTTGAAAATGGTTAAGTTCTGGCAAATATGTGAAACTGTGAAAATGCACAATATTGGGGAAAACCCCCTGAAAAATGAAAAAAACAGGTCTTTTTCATGAATGAATAAAATGTGCAAATGTTATCTGTTGCTTGTTCACTTTTTCTTTCAGCTTAAATGTGGAGCTAGCCTTTGCACCAGTGATGTTAAAATATGCACACCATGACAAGGTTATTCAAAATACATAAGTGTCTCACCAAAAGATGTCTCACAAACTCAGGCAACAGCCCTGTTTATAAGAAAGCTGCATCTTCACACTTTGTCAGTTTGAATTCTCAACAAAGTATTTTCCCACTTAGACAAACTAGGCTTTGTTTACACTTATTTTCAAATTATTAAGTTAGTGTATAGCATTATAGCAACTATTGTAGCTATAATGTAGCTGTAACTGTGTATATATAAAAACAAAATTACTGTTTATATATAATGTTTTATTAGTTCCCAGTGTTGACTTAGTTAACAGCTCCCTTGCATGACTTGAATATCCAAATTGAAACCTAGAGGCAGTCTCCTTTGCTCTGAAGCAGGTACACATTGCATTTCCTTCCTACCTGACTAATAACCACTGCCTGTATCTACCAGTTTCATCTATACACTGTGTGTGTGAGTTCAGTGTGATAGTCTCTCAAGGACATTTTGGGCTCTGTATTTATTCAAGCCTGGGACTAGATATATACCCTCTGAGTCCGGACAAAGAAATGTAGTCTTAAGTGCTGAGTTGAAAAACCTTTAAAGAAAGCCTATACACATATCAAATCCCCCGAGGCTGTAGTTAACAGTTGAATGCTCATGCTCTCCAAAGCACATAACACTGTTGAGCATAACATTGACTGTATGGAACCGCATGATGTAAGCCTCATTCAAACAAGATTATTATAGCATTGGAGGGGATGTTACGGCTCGATATCTCTCATTCGGCACTTTTCTTGTTGCTACTCATGATTGTAATATTTGAAAGCAAAAAAAGGAGTTAAAAAAAGGGACTTAAGATAGCGTGTAGGAATGGAAGAAAATCAAGAGAAGAGAAAAGAGAAAGAGAGAAAGATAGGAAGACAGGCCAGAAACAGAGAAATGAAATGGAAGAGTCAACTGTTTCATTAACACTGCCATGCCAAGGGAGCAATAAGTCGATGATTTGATAACATACATTGTGTATGAACCCAGTGGATGATCACAATTTTGCACAAGCAAGCAAAATCCCCATTCCACTTAGGTCTATGCTGCATAGACTTCACAACTGCTACCATTACCACTACTATTTGCAAATTAAACAGTAATCAAAATATATAACAATTATGTTAATTTGTGGATGTTGCAACACTTTTTTTGATGTAGAACAGACTTATATCTTCTTATTCAGTAATAACTACCTTCATTTTTATTAATGGTTTTGATTATTGCGTGAGAGATCTGTGGTAAAATGTATCTGTCTTGTTTTGTCACAAACATTTAGAGTGTGGGAGGTGACATTTACACTTTGTCTCAGTTCAGTTCCTCTAAGGGATGGGCAATCATGTGCCGAGAGTATGCAGGCTGTCATTCCAACCAATGATTGCACCAGGTGATTTCACTGATTAGCTCATATTCAACCAGAGAAGAGGAACTAATCAGTGGAATTCCCTGGTGTAGTGTTTATCCTAAGACATCTGGACAAACTATACCAAGGAACAATCAACCAAATTCACAACTGCAGCTTCAGGAACTTTACAGGCACACTGAAAGTGTGCATTTTGAACACTGAACATGGTCTTTTGCTGTCTCTTCTGAGCTTTATACTTGGCTAAGAAAAGGAAAATAGGCTTATTTTGGTGTATAATACAGCATACTGCAACTGTTTTTGCTGGAATCTGTGTCCATTACCACATATTTTTCCTTCGTCTTTCCACGTATCAAACAAAAGTATTGAGGGTGACCAAAAACAGCTTTCATTCTATTCTCACTAGGCATCATAATATGAGGACTATATAAATATTATAATAATATGATTTTTTGAGGCGTGAACCTTAATTGGTCAATATTAGAGAAATGGAGTGATCAACTGACAACTCTATTGGACATCAACAATAAATAACTGACACCTTTTTTTATTCACACTGAATTTGTATTTTCATTTAGTGTCTTGGTAATGACCCAAGATCAAATAGCGATGATGGCTTGTCTGCCTTTCTGCTGTAAGATATACGACCTATGAATTTCCAGACTGTTGCTTTTGAAGCAAAGGTGAAAGCAGGTAAAAGGGAATACTCCACTGTCTGCTGATGTGAGGGGAATGGAAACTGTTCTAGCAGTCACTGCTGCAAACAGCTTCATAGGTCTGACTGTCTCTCTATTATCCTCTCTCTCTCTCCCATTACTGATTTAAGTCTTCTTTTCAGACTTGGCCAGTTGTATTATTTTGTCTATCCTTTTGTCTGGTCAGGTGAACTGAAGACTCGAAATTGCCCATAGGTGTGTGTGTGTGTTTTGTGTGTAGTACATACTGTATACATAGAACATATACTGTACATCATATATACATACTACATATACATCATCATGTACATACTACATCATACACAGTAAGTCTATGTATGTCCTATTTGTGTATTCATGTGTGTTTTTATTCTTAGAATTATAAAGCACTTTGTACTTTGTGTAAGAAAAGTGCTATAGTAATAAACATTATGAATATTATTATTATTGTTATTATCTTAAACAAAACTACACTTTTTTTCAAATGGGTTTAAAGGGAAATTTGGCTGAAATTTAAATTACAGCAATGTGCATTGTCTAAGACTAGAGAGAACTATTTGCACCCATTTAAAAACACCAACACACAAACATTGGGTGAAATTAGATGAAATTTATGAATCAGAATTTAGTAGCCAAAATGTCATCAGAGTACACAGGTACATTGACTAACAATGTAAATGACAGTGGAGGAATTTTTCATGCCCCTCTACAGTGTGACAGTACCATAACTCTCTCAGGAGTCCTAAAAGGATTGCAAAGTGCTCCATTGAGTTCCTGAATGTTCCACTGATGTCCTGGTATATTATCACATTATGCACGTAGGTGAGGGCTTAAAATAATCTGTGGTCTACAGCATGAGCAGGGAGCTGACACTCTCCCTTCCAGCACAGGCTCAGAGAATCACTGCAGATCTTAAGGACACTGACTTTTTTTCCCAAGCTTGTTTTAAGACAAGCTTGGGATTTAGTCACTCAGGGCTTTTAATGAGCATGTGCAAACCCTAATGATGATGAAGGGAGAATTTATAGCAGATATGTTAAAGTGATACTCTGTATAACATGCTGCATGTTTAACTGCAGTCATTGTAATTGCTGTCACTCATACAGTGATCTGTGGATAATTAAGCCTATAACATGGCCAAATACCAAATACAATGTTTTTTGTTGGAATAAGTGAGTGATTTCAGGGAGGTTATCTTAACTTCACTTCTTGGGGTATTTTCCATGCCTGGATATCAATGCCTTCTTGTGTCATGGGCTCAATATGAAAATCCATACAATGTAAAAAACAAAACAAAAACAACCTTAAATTTCTTTAGGGGTGGTAGTAGAAGGTATAATAGAGGGCAAATAATTTGTATCTCCCGACCCAGTAAGCCGTGTCTAGCTGCTTGACTCAATGACCTATGCCACCTCTACTGTCTATGCTATACTGGTCACATTCCTGAGCTGCACATTCACTGCTATATTTACATGCGTCAGTGTCTGTATGTAAGATGCAATGTCTCCCCGCGTACACACACCTGTCCCTATTTGTAATACCAAGTAATCACACTGTGAGCACTTCATACTGTACCACTGTACCTTTGGCACCGGGCGTTACTATTAATACCCCCATGGTGCTAATGTTACAATTGCAATAGCTCTCTATCATTCTTTGTGATCCCTGGGACAATGCTGGGTTTAGCTAGCCACTGATCCATGGGAATCTACGGGTTCCGCCATTCTGGCTCTATGAGACTCAGTTTTTAACAGTATTGACCTCTGCATCTTCACAACTTTCCTGTTTGGAGTAGGACTTAGTCCATATGTTTACTGTGATTGTAAAGATAGATGTAAAGTGCCTTCAGAAAGTATTCAATCCCCTTGACTTTTTCCACATGTAGTGGTGTAACAGCCTGAATTCAAAATGGATTAAATTAGGTTTTATTTTTTGTCACTGATTTACACATACTACCACATAAAAGTAGATGTTTTTATTTAGATTGTATCATATACAATTTTTTTTTTTTTTTTTTTAATTCATAAACTGAAAAGCTGAAATGTTTTGAGTTACTAAGTATTCAACCCCTTTGCAGTTAAACTCTAAATTGAGTTAAGGTGCATCCACATTCCTTACAATGTCCTTGAGATGTCTCTGTAATTTAATTGGATCTACCTGTGGCCAATTCAATTGATTGTGCATGATTTAGAATGAAACACAAATGTCTGTATAATGTCTCATAGATCACAATTCATGTTGTTGCAGAAACTCTACCATGAAGCGCAAACAACTGTCCATAGAATTCAGACAAAGGCACATAAAGGCATTATACGCTTCCCCATGCATAGAGGAAAGGTACAAAATAACCCAGTATGTTATCAAGGAAATGGAAAACTATGGAACTACAAAGACTCTTGCTAGAGCTGGTCATCTTGCCAAACAGCAACAGGGGCGAGAAAGACCACTGACAGAATTGCAGAGCATGGGAGATGGGACATGTTCCAAGAAGGACAACAGTCAATGCAACACTTCACAAATCTGGACTGTATGGCAGTGAGGCCAGAAGGAAGCCACTCCTGAAAAAGGCACATGACAATTATGCCTGGAGTGTGGGAACAGCTATGTGAAAGACTGACAGCATGAGGCAAAATATTCTGTGGTCTCATGAAATTAAAAGTGCTGTGTGTGGCGGAAATGGCAGAGACAGAGCTCAGCACCTATCTAACACCATTCCTACTGTGAAGTATGCTAGTGGCATCATATTGTGGGGGGCTTGTAAGGATACAGGGAACAATGAGCGGAGCCAAATACAGGCATAACAAACTTATGCTACATTTTCAAAACCCTATGATGCATGTGTATCCCCAGTTTTATGTTATGCAGCTGGAGTCTGGGGTAGTAAGGCATTTTCCAAGGTTAATGGAATTCAAAACTGGACAATTTGCTGCTTTCTGGGCGTGAATAAATTTGCACCTGTGCTGGCGATCCAAGGGGACATGGGCTGGGAGCCATGTGTGATTAGGCAAAAACGGGAAATGCTTAGACTTTGAAACCGCCTCTCTAATATGCCAGAGGGTAGAATAGCAAAACACTTTTTTTAACTGGGACAAAGCACATCAAACTATCCAGGTTGTAACGATATGAATGTTGTATTCAGTGAAACTGACCAGAAATATATTTTTTGAAATGGTTTAGGATGTAGTGTTCACTATATTAAACACGTTATTCTGTGCCTATGAAGAAAAATGGGCTACTGACATTTGGCTCAAACCAAAACTTAGAACATATGATCAAATTAAGAACATGTATAGTCCAGAACCTTATGTTACTTTACCCTTGGAAAGATCCAGAAGGTCTTTGTGTGCCCAGTTGAGAACTGGGACCCTCCCACTGGCAATTGTGGTGGGCAGGTTCAATTCTATCGTTGAGGAAGAGAGATTATGTACTGTTATGTGAACTGGGTGTTGCTGAAGATGAATTTGTATGCTGTATGTTTGAAGGCAAAGTATGTTTATGTTTATTACAATGTTAAAATTGATTAGCTGTATGAACTTGCGGCCTGTTCTGTTTGTAGCAGAGTGACTTACTTTTGAGTCTTTTGGAATGCATGTCTTCTATTTGTATGTTTTGATTATTATTTGTTTCTGGTTCTTTTTGGCTGGACCGCAACAGCGGGGCCAGCCCTATAAACGCGAATGTCTGTCACTGACTGACTGACTGACTGACTGAGTATGAAGTTACACCATTGGTCGGCCGTGGCACGTGGCACATCATAGGACCACAGAGCCAGAAATTTAAGCTTCATTTTCTCCGCCATCTTGTTTCTCCGCTGAGATCAGGAGCCCATTTCTCCCACACAGTAAGCAGGCTGACCAATATCATGCATGTAAGCTGAAGCTAAAGTAGAATCTATACAATTATATCATATCACCGTTTATTTCAATGCATATGCGCGAGCTCAGTCCACCTGACAGCCCTCTGTTCTGTCGGCGGAGACAGAGACACAAACAAGCATGGAGGTTTCATCACGCCGAGGGCTTATTTCCGACCTTCTCGAAGTTTCCCGGGGCCACGGTTCCGGCCAGTGCCGATAGCTGGGCGCCGATTTGTTCCCGGTGATCCAGCCGAGATTTCGGCGGGGGTCCCGACGACGATGCGTCAGCGGGTGTCCGGCGAACACCGTTTTCGGCACCGATGGGTACTAGAACACCTGCCGCTTGGATCGGGAGGATCAATGCGGGCTGTGGGCGCGGTGGAGACGACAGCGGCGGAGAGAGGAGATGGGACGCGCTGGAACGGAGATCAGTATGGATGTATGGACTATTATTCTGTATTAGCAGTCTAGAGCGGAGTTAGTTACACCATTGGCCGGCCGTGGCACGAGGCACACTCATACACGATCCAGCCATATACTAGGTTTTGACCTAGTCTTGTTGTTTGTTGAATGTGATGTCTTTGTGTCTTGCAAGCCATATGGGCTGGGCACCATGTGGTGTATGGCACATACAGTAAATAAAATCAATCAATCAATCAATCAATCAGACAAATTCTTCAGGAAAACCTCCTTCAGAAGGCCAAAAATCTTGGGGCAATGATTTATGTTCCAGCAAGACAGTGACCCTAGGCATAAAGCCAAATCAAAACTGGAATTGCTTCTTGACAACAATGTGACAACAGTCCTTGAGTGGCCCAGCTGAAGACCAAACTTGAATCCCATTGAAAATCTGTGAAATGACTTGAGGATAACTGTTCAAAGACACTCCATCCAACCTGACTGAGCCAATCTGCAAGGAAGAATGGGAGAAGTCCCATAATCCAGTAACCAAATAAGCTTTTAAGTATTGACTCGGGAGGTTGAATACTTATTTAAATGGAATATATGTATCTCATTTTCAATATCAGTTTCAAATCAGTTTGTAAAATTTCTAAAAACATGTTTTCTTTATGGGGCATTTTGTGGAGATTGTTGACAAAACAAAACAACAAAAACACCCTCAGTTTAGCATCAAGGCAGTTGAATACTTTCTGTCTGTTATCATGAAATGATCAGTGAGTTAAATGTGAAAGTGAGGGTACAAACTATGCGGTGTTTGGATTGGAGATGTGGTTTTGGGGTGTGCCACATGCCTAGTCAGTTGGCATTCCAGTTGAGACAAATAGGACATATTATTTGAAGGAGGGACAGCAAAAGATTTTATTTAGGGCCATTTTCTTCCACATCTTTCCCCTCAATCACAAGCTGGTTTTGGAGCCCATTCAGTTCATATAACAATACAGCTTAGAGATCACAATTGATGGTATCAAACAATATTATGTAACTTTTTATTTAAATGTAATGTCACAGATAACAAATAAACAAATTGATGTTACAGTTAAGCCGGGCACATGCTGGCTTCTGCTGTAATACATGCGGATAGTGTCACTTTACAGTTATGCAATAGATTGGTGTTTGAATGCCAAAGGTTGGGCGCACATCTGGCGTGCATCTGGAACGCGACTGTATGGATGACTGAGACTGGACCTTGTGTAAGGACAATAACTGCTTACTCTGACATATAATTTTCAATTTTAACTAATGATAGCTATTAAGCACTGAACATCCCCAAGTTGGAACAGGGGATCCTCATTTCCCATCAGTGTAATTACGTGATGAGCACAGTTGGATCCCACAGCTCCTACAACTCTCCCAAGGCTTTTGCAATAAAACCAGGCATCACTGCCGTTACTAAGGGAAAGCGTCTTGGCACAAAAAAAATTATCCTTTATACAGTAAAAAGCTAAACTGCTTTGTGATAAGTTAAACTGAACTGAACACCCCATCGTGACCACCGCCTGTCTTCTCCATGATTGAATTTCATGCATTTTAAGACCTTCACTCACATCATATTAGTGCCTCATTTCATAGATATCTTAATTGCCCTTTCCACTGTTGTAGAACTTAATGGAGCTTAAAAGAGGTTGGGAAAAACCAAATGGGATAACTGTTTCAGGACAGGTGAGGGTGGTGCTAGGGCTAGTATCAGTCCAGGTAAATGGAAAACGTGGAGCACCATTCCAAGAACAATACGGTATTGGTGGTAAATGGAAATGGCTCCAAAATTTGAGGAAACATCAAATATGACAGTGTATTGACTGAAGTCTAAGGTAAGCGTGTGTGTGTGTGTGTGTGCGTGTGTGGGGTTATATTCCTGTCGGTGGGGTGTCATGTCTTTCATTCCACACGACTGTGCCATGTGTAGCACCTCCATATGTCAACAACAAGCTATGCTGCTGTGTAACAAAAATGCATTGGCTTCTAGTCACTTGAACAAAGATTGTTTTTTTCACTGGAGGTTTTTAAAGCATTGTGACCTCAAGAACTTAAAAGTTCAGTCTAGAAATACTATCATAAATTTTAAACAATTTATTGCTAATACTGTTGTTAAAAGCTCAACTCTTTTTAATTCCTAACAAACTAATAACAAGCTAATTTTGTTCGTTGTTGTTGTTATTTGCATATATTTATATATATATATATATATATATATATATATATATATGTAGCTCAAAAATGCTTCTACAGCACTAAGAAGAAAAAAACAGTACTTAATCTTTTAACAGCGGTTTAGGTTTGTTAGTAAAAACTATTTACTGTATCTTCAGATGGTAGAGAAAGGATAAAACACTTTTAATGAGAAATAATTTACACAGTGTGGATACAATTTTATCTTTTGCCAAATGAGCTAAAGCCAGAGAACTACTAAAAACAGGAATAATAATATTATGGTCTTCTTCTTCCAGTAACAGTAAGGAGCCTTCACACTATAACCATTACTCATTTTACTGAGCACCCTGCTCTGCTTTTCTCTCCTTCTAATCAATGCAGTCATAGCAAAACGATCCAAATAGGACTGTTCATCCCCCCCTCCTTGATAATAGATTGTATCAGTACTAAGTAGATGCTGACGTGAGCATTTGCTAGCCTACAGCTGATTTGACCGGCATATTCTGGCATTATAAGCGATCAAACATGAAATGTTTGGATGTAATTTGTGTAAAAGCTCTAGAGAGCACATGGCCTGTGATTCCTGTGCTCGTCCTCACTGACCAATCAGCAAAGGGCATTAGGGACTGGTAGTTTGGCCAACTGTTTATCTATAAAACATGAAGACATAAGTATGAAGGCATGCAGATATTGAAAATGGCATTGCCAGGAAGACACGGGCACTAAATCTCTTTCTCACACACACACACACACACACACACACACACACTTACTTTCCAGCCCTTGTGTACACGAAGCACATGAAGATAACACTGGTAATTTCTCCATTTCTCTATAAAACTACTCCAATAACAAGAACAACGAAAGCAATTGACACATTTCTGTGCTGAATGAATGAATGAATGAATATTCAACACACAGCATTATTATCTATAAACCTAGTGCAATAAGGATAAGTGTCGAGCCCTCCAGGGGTCAACACTTACAAAAAAAAAAAGATGCGGAAATCAGTGGGCACAGTTTTCTTACAATTTACTTCTAAACCGTGCCCACGGATCAGTAAACCATGTGCACAGATTCGTAATATCTACGTTGATAACATCAAAGAGGGACTTTTAGGCCTATATACAGTGAGCCAGAGCCATTACACACCGCTTGGCATACATATAGTGAGCTGTAATAGCCATTAGGCACCTAGACCATATGTGAACCATAACCATTGATTAATCACATCAATAGGTCTAATTTATGATCCGATGTGTGTTTTGGTGACAATATGAAACCCATTTACTCCCTATAAATCATCCTTGTAGAAAAGCATGTTAATGAAATTTTATATGCAACTCTGTGGGCTGCTGTGGTGTCCCTGTTTGACGTTATCAATATACATATTACAAATCCATGTGCACGGTCTACTAATCGGCGAGCATGGTTTAGGACTCCGTGCGCACTGATTACTGGATTTCTACATCAATTATTTTTTTCTTACCAGGTGACCCCTGGGGAGCTCTGTAGAGAACAGCAAAAGCAATGGCACATTTTTATGCTGAATGACGACTGTAAATTGTGAAAGACAGATCACGTTCAGGTCTGTCATTGCTGCTGGAGCGGCAGCTGTAACTATCGCTCCCGGTGTGGTCAGATATCGGAGTGCGCGCATAGCGGCGTTGTGTCTGGGATTTACCTCATGTGGAAAGAGCACTTTCTTTCTGCTGGTTGAGCACACAGTGCAGAACAAACATCCGGTTTTGTAATTTGTCACACCAAGTGTCAAACGGTTTCCCGTCTCCACCCGTTTATTCAATCCATACCTATCGCCGTTTGTTTTTTTTACTCCTGTCTCAGTGACGCGTGTATCTTCACCAGCTTTCATAAACTTCGTTCCCAAATTTTCAGCTGTGCTACACCACGGAATCAGTGCTACATTGTGATAGAAAGTAGCTTGCTGTTCATTGGATAAAAAAAAAAAAAATACGTGCTCGCATTCCATTGGTAAATGTAAAATATTACTGTGCTTCGCTGAATATGATTGGATAAAACGCATCAAAAACAAAAACCCACGTGGAGTGAGTTTTTTTTTCCTGTTGAAAATAGTTTGCGAATCTAAAACGTCCATATGCCGGAAATCCGGCACCTGGCCGGAGGTCTTTAAGCCCTGCAATCGACTTGACATGGTGATGTTAGCGTAGCACAAAAGACCAAGGAGTTGAAGGGTAAACAAGCAAGGTAAAGGCTCATACTGTTTTGTACTGAAGGACCTGCAATGGCTAATCAGAATATCATCTCAATAGGCCTTTACATTCGTATCATTGATTAAAACATTGTTTTGGTGAGCAATCAGCACAGCTTTGGCCTGAAGTGTTACTTGAATTCATATTCATGCCAAGGGCACAATGTCAAACGATTAGGAAATTGAAAGACACGCATATACAAATAAACATATTATATAAATATTATATTAAAAACAGAAAAAGTTAAAACATGTATTAGTAACAGGTCCTTGTTTTCTTATTTCTGTTATTGAAATCTCTTTGAATCCAGTTTTAAAGTATAATCATGCTACTTTGCTAGCACTGTCCTGTTCATTTTGAACTCCACCCAAACATTTAGATGTCCAATAACTAATGATACAACTGATTGGAAGAAAAAAGATATTACCAAAATAAGATTGAAATTAATATTGATGGACAGAAACTATGGTTGAAAGGTTGAGACACGTAGGGATGAAGTGAGTGCATCAGATGGCAAACTTTCAATTAAATTAATCAAAGGTTATTCTATGATCATGCATCATGGGTAAACATTGTCAGATACTTGATATTGTACTGTAACAGTAAGCCACTGGTGAATGTAGACCTTCAATGATGGACTGAGATATGTATTTGCACAAAGCACCAATTTGTCCTACTGCTGATGGTATTATTATCATCCCACTTGAGATGTTCTGTAATGTTTACATTTGTGTTAATGGAAGGGGAGGGGGAGGGAGTGGGCTGCTGTGATAACTGTATTATGGGGACCCCAGGGAGAGTAGTTGTTGCCTTGGTAACAACTAATGGATATCCAAATAAATAAACAAAAATACATACTAGGCCTTATTGATGTTCACATATATTTTTTCTGTTAACAATTGCAAACATTCAGTTTACAATGCTCCCCAAGATTTCATCTTACATATGAGATTCCCATCTAAAGGAAATATTTGGAATAATATTCAAATGAGAGAATTTACCTGGATCAAAAAACCAACATTGCCTATGAAAATTCAATATACAGTTGGGAAAACGTTGGACAATTCGCTGGAGATTTATATTTGGTTTAATCCAATTATGTATAAGAGTGCCCTTGAAATGTTAGATATTATTATATGTTAGATAATTCTGCCATTAGATTTGTCACTAATGCTCCTTACAGAAGCCATCGCTGCCACCTGCACTCCTCAATAAACTGGTCATGTCTAGCTGAAATGCTCACTGGCTTATGCTAATTTACAAAACCATTCTCGGTGTGATCCAACCAAGGAAGTTCTTAGTAATCTCCTATCTTACTTATCTCTTGCAACACCTGATCCTCAAGTCAGATACGCTTAAATGTTCCAAAACCAAATACCTAGTCCCTCTGCATCCAAGTCTGTTGCTCTCAATGACTTGGACAAAATCTCTATAACAGCTTTCAAGCACTCTATGATGAATATGATCAGACACCAGCAACTGCTCCCCTTCCAAACAATAAATTACATTTGTCATCTCAGAAATATCTGTGGCCTTCTGATCCAGCAGTATAGTTGTTGTTGTTTTTTCTTTCATTTTCATTTCTAACCATGAGTTGCTATTGTAAAAAAATATTTTGTTCTTAAGTCATCTATCCATTTAAATCTCTGAACCTTTTCACATTTGTAAGGCCACCAATAGGTGAAGTTGCTCTTCTTCTAGTAGGAGGTCTCCTTGGGAGAAGCAATCTGTTCTGTACTAAGTCAGCACAGTGTGCAGAGTGAAGAGGGGAAAGGAGCGAGCTCTCCCTTGCTTATTTATATGGATTATTGGATTTGAATTATTTGTGCACACAAAATTACTCGTTAGGGAAAATTGCACCCTGCTCTTTCGGAGAGGAGCTGGCGCGCACAAACTTTCTGGATAGCACTCTGCACAGGGGTGCATCCTGAGTTGGGAGACCCGGTGCTTTCCATTCCCTCAGAGCCTTCACACATGACGGTGTGACCTAAACAGGCTTGTTTGAGTACATAGTGGGAGACATGCGAATAGCCAGAACCAGTAAAAGTCCCAATAGGACCACTCTGGAGAGGGAGGCCATAAGACCCAATGGACCCCTACATTGGGGAAGCGCAGACACATGGAGAGACCATGGACATGCCAGCTAGCAAAGCAGGAGGTGACCAAGTTAGGAGAGGGGGTGCTGCTAATCATCTCTTACAAGGGGAGGAGGTGGAAAAAAAGAGAATGAGGCTGGGGGGTGGGGTGGTAGGATGAAGCTATTTTTATCTGGATTCCACGAAGACAGCTGCCGTCCTCCCGAGTGTCTGTGAGACTTGCCTGCGCTTTCCATCACATGGAACAGTGACACAAGCAGTGATACGAGAATAAAAGGAGGCAGAACAGGACAAAAGAAAAAGCAGTCTGCCATGGAACCTGTCACTATTGAGTATCACTTTAATATTTGTGGCACAATAAAAAAAAAAAACTACTCTGTCCTTGATGCTTTCAGAGAGGCCAGTTGTGGGGTGGGTGCAGAAAATCTCATAAGCTTATCCGCTTTAGCTGAAAGCATTACAGACTTTGGGCTCTGTAACTGCCCATGTGTCTAATTATAATTCTTTAAGTGAGACATCAAACATATCAGCTGCTGATTATACATAATTGTAATTGATGTGTACTAGGCCGTCACTATTCCTCCTCAGGCACACATGCAAAACAAACTAGATAATATTTAAGGCTTGATTCAAAGTGTTTGTGCTGACTTAGCCCACCAGTTTAACCAGTTTCAAAACAAAATATTTATGCCCATATGATTCATTAGCCATCTATTTCGGAGATGTGGGTACCAAAGCCAATGGCTCCAGTCTGGTGGGTAACAGGTACATTTTACATTTTACCATTTCGGCAGGCAGCTAGCGCAGGTCGCATGCTATGACCCTGACATTCCGTTGCCACTCCAGGATGGCCAGAACCCCTACCCTCCCTTGAAGTGAGAGACGCAAGATAAGGGAGAATAGAGTGACAGTGACATGCTCCACGGCTATAAGCCAGGCAAGTAATTCTGTTGATGGCAGCCACATGCCACAAAATCCAGGCTCTGATACAAGCCATTGGTTCCCATCAACTAGCCACATTCTCCCACAGCCCAATTTAGCTCTTTGTGCCAGTCCATGAATTCCTTCCTGAAAATGGAAGGATGAAATGCATATCAAGCTGGATTCAACACTAATTAGCCAATCATCAGTATCTAAACATGGCCTAGGGATAGCTGCCACGCCATTGTTAATGTCACCTCACATTAACCTGTTTTCTGTTAATATGGCCAATATTAGGAATTCATTTTCCTCTGTCCTAGCAAATACTAAGCATGGAGATGCCACAGTTCATGCATATAGTGGAGAGACTAGGCCCTAAGCCCCTTTATATTAACAAAGCCTACTGTAGGAGTTTTTTTTTTTTTTTTAAGGAGAAACCATATCATATAAGTGGAATATGTCTAGTTTTTGTATGAACAAAACAGAGGCATAAATAGTTGGGAGTAGTTGGAAAACAACAAAGAATTAATTCTACTTAGATTGAGTAAGAGAAATGCAACATTTATTTCAAAATTTCCATGTAAAAATATACATCAGCATGGGGTTTACTGCAAAAAACTTTTGACAATCATCGACTTTTGACAATAATTATTTCCATCATAGTGGAAAAACTTTCATTTTGATACATTCTACGAGGTTGTACATTTTTGTCACCTATCTCAAAAAAAGCCTACAATGATAGTTGGATAGGGTTTTCATTTATAGAGCCATGTTGTGAACACCAATGTGTATGATTTATGAAACAGACTATACATTTTCCAAAGACAGGAATTTTTGAGTAGAGAAGTAAAACTTGGAGATTTTGAACTTTCCCTGAATCAAAGTGCAAAGGATAAAGCTTAAAATTTTGGGCTCAAAATGATTCTAAAATACAAAGTTACTCAGATATATGAATGTTATCAACTCTTATCTAAGCTGAAGAAATGCTAAAGAATATGATTATGCAGTAAGTCTTTCTGCAAGCTGTTCCTGGAAACTGAAAAAATGTTTACCAATGCAACTACATTTTCTTAGTTAAGTTATGGATCTTTTTATAAGACCATTTGTACCATTTTAGGATTTGCAAATAGGTTGTAAATAACGTGCTTTTAGCTCTTATGTTCGGATTCTCTCAATTCAACTGTTTATATACACAGTCATTCATCCAAATGCACCAAGTCATAGTAGTCCATCATTTGTACTGGTTGTAATTGTATAATAACAGTAAAATTGGTATTTCAAAAGTTGTCAATCTGGTGCCGGACTCACAAAACCTTAGGGAAAAACAATCTCAACTTTCCTATGTATATTCATAAGAAAAAGATCCTTGCTATATCAGGACTTATGCTTTTCCTAAATTGGATAACTTCCATTTGTCTTGAGTAAAGAATTAAAAAAGGTAATGTTTACAATCCAATATTAACACTCAACTATTTGAGGAAAAACAAAAAGTGCTGATTGTGATACTGAAGCTAGTAGTTATTCCTGGATGAGAGTTTGCAATCTGTGTTTCAGGTTTAGGAGACTTTAGTAATCTATGTAAACAAAAAATGCAAAGTCCACCTAGTCAGGTGGGATGATTTAAGTATTGAAAATAAAATTGAAAATAGGTCAATAATCCTTTTGGAGATGAAGATGGAAGAGTGACTGCATTTCAATGCTAATTAGCCAACCATTCACACGTAAATATGGCATAGGGCAAGGTGCCATTCTTTATGCCACCTCACATTGACCTGTTTTTTGTTTGCATGGCTAATATTAGGATCAAATTTTCCTCTGTCGTACGCAAATGCTATGATCTGCTAATAGGGCATTAAGTTCATAAATGAAAAAAAAAAAAAAGAATAAAGAAGTGCACCTTTAAAGCTTCTTGGGAAGCTTGTTAACTTTATTCCTTACAAATCTTGAGAAGTTTTACGCAAAGAAAATGTTTGTAAATCCGACAATAGAGCTTTGCTTTAACCAGCCCTTCCATCCCCATGCAACACAATCTTCCCTCCATTCTCATTATGTGTGGTACATAGAGCTTGATTGCAGAAAGCACTGTAGCACTGGGGTCTTGCTAAAACTAGCTCCTCCAACTGGCGAACGTTTGAGCAGATGATCTGGAACAAAAGAATAAGACACAAACCAGAAATGAAGAGATTATTTAAATAAAGAGGGTTCTTATTTGTTTGAGATGGCACTACTAGTAGAACTATGAATAATTGGCTTATTTCCTCCAGCATAGCCTGGACCTCATGCAGTGGTTAATCAATACAAGGCTTTTAGACTGAAGAAGGAAAACAGACATAATAAATAAAGAAGAGATGCAGCAGTGCTGGAAGGACAGCTACATATTAACAATGGCATTTGCGTGCACACATACACACAAGGAGAAATGAAATAGATGAAATATCTTGCTTCTGTGTTTTCTTATTTTATATATTTTGTTTGACCCTTGTTTAATCAGGTAGTTCAATTAATAAAAATAGGCAATAGGCTACAGGCCTCTTGATGTGTTTGGGACTAAGGTCTGTTTATTTTAACTGTTATGTTAACTATTTTGAAGCAGTTTTATTTTGATGAACCACCATAATTGACCATTTGCAAAATAATGATTGAGATAGCGATCCATCAATCCGTGCTTAGCATCCGTCTACTTCCTCCAACATGTTGCTCCGACAATTCCGACAGTTCCAACAGAGCCCCCAACACCACACAGAGTATGGCTCAGAAGTACAAAAGTATGGCTTTTGTTGCAGTGGTTTGACTCCAGCAAGGACATAACATGGTAAAAATGTGTTTTTGGGAAACCACTGAGATGGTTGTGTCCATCTTCAAAGTTTGTCAGAAATAGCAACAGTAACTAAGGGGGGGCGGAAGTTAACAGAAATGTTACAAATGGTCAGTTGCAACTGCAGTAGTGAATTGTGATTCACTGTATTCCAATAATTTTTTTTTTTTACACCCCAACAAATACTGAAAATATTCCCATCTTTGTGAATGAAATGGTATAAATAAATATTTTAAATAAATTTGAATTTAAATCTGGAAATATCCAAGACAATTTTTGGATGTTGAGTCTAATCTTGATAAGGAATTGTCCTGAAACTAAATCTCTGGCTTCACTATTAATACGAGCTCTGAGCCTGTAAAATGCCCCGTGGATAAATAAAAACCAGACACTAGAAAGATATAGCTCACAACCTAAAGTAAAAGGTTTACTGGATAAGTAATACAGATAAAACAAAAAATAAATAGGTAAAAAAAAAAAAAAGAAACTCAAGTGTCCAGAACATAAGGCCTCAGGTCTGATGAAGCAACTACAGTCAATCATCGACCTTTGGCCCAAGGTGCTCTGGTACCATGTACACTTATGTACCTCAGGTTCAAATATGGTGTTTGTTATGGACAATCCCTGACTAGCACAGAAGTCCAATAACACTCTGCTTGGGTTCAGATCAGGGAGGTCATTCCTCCCAATCACACCCCTCCAGGTAACCCAGTTGTTGCCAATGTGAGCGCTGAAGACTCTTGGTAGAACTAGGGAGTCAGTAGGTGAAGCCTTCTGCAGCACCCCTTCCCCAGTCTTCAAGAAGACCAAGTACTCCAAAGTACTGTTAGTTTTTCTGTCTGTAACACACAGTTGCCACTGAGTTGGCCCTCTGATCCACCAACTCCAACTGTGTGGCAGCCAGCCAGGGACTTGCGAGTATCCCCACAAACGCCCAGCACTTCTTCTTTCATCAGGCCTTAGGCTATGTTGCAGACATACGGGTGAAGAGAGAGACAGAGCTGTCAACTGATCCCCATCTGGTGGCGAGTTAGATCAGATGGCAGGGAGGCCTGTCCAGAATTATTTCAACTTTCACCTCCGACTGTACGTCTCCTGTATTCTGGTGGAGGTTTGGGACATGAAGTTGGAATGCACTCTGTTGAAAACCTCTGTTATAGAAGCAGCTGGAAGGAGCTGTGGCCAGACGGTGGTCAGTGCTTGTCATGACAGCAACCCAAGAAGCCACTTGTGGACATTGGTGGAGAGGGAGACTGTTAAACTGAAGGAGGCTTTCAGGCCTGGTTGACACAGGGGAATCCTGACTAAACGGAGAAGTACTGGTAGGCCAGAGAGGCTGCAGGTGTGGTTGTTGCAGAAGCGAAAGCCAGGGTGTAGGAGGAGTTTGGAGAGGTTATGGAAAATGACTTTTGGGCAGCCTCAAAGAGGTTCTGAAAAAACATTTGTTGATTCGAGAGGGGAAGGCAGGACAGAACCCAGGGTCTTCTCATCAGGAGTGGGAAAACGCAGACCCCGCCTCGGGACATTGTTGGAAGGTGGAAGCAACACTTTCAGAAACACCTAAACCTGACAGACACACCCTCTGTTCAGGAGGCAGTGCTGGAAGCTTTTGGGGGCATCTGAGCCCATCTCCTGTGCAGAGATCACTGGTGTAGTCAGAAGGGTCCTCAGCAGCAATGCACCGGGGTTGGACAAGAGTAGTGTTGAAATGCTGAAGGCTCTGGATATTGTTGGGATATTGTAGTTGACACATCTCTTCAATGTTGCACGGATTTCAGGAACAGTGCCTTTGGATTGGCAGGCAGGAGTAGTGGTCCCCATTTTCAAAAAAGGGACGGGAAGGTGTATTGCAGCTATCAAGTAATCACAGTACTTAGCTTCCTGGGAAAGCCTATGCCAAGGTGCTGGAAAGGAGATTCTGGCTGACTGTCAAATCTCAGATTCACGATGAGCAATGTGGATTCTGACCTGGTAGTGGAACAGTGGACCAACTTTTTACCCACTCGCAGATAGCCGAGAGGTCATTGGAATACGCTAATCCTGTCTACATGCGTTTTGTGGATTTTGAAACGGCTTACGACCGCGTTCTCTGAATATCCTGCGAGAGGTGCTGCAGGAGTATGGACTGCTGGAGTAGCTGCTGCAAGCCACTCTATCCCTTTATCCTCGGAGTGAGAGCTGTGAGAGCTGGAGCAGTTTGCAGCTGAGGATGACGTAGTCAAGATGAGGATCAGCACCTCCAAGTCTGAGGCCAACGTTCTCTTCCAGTTGCCCAGTTGATCCAATAAGTCCCATACAAGTGAGGGTTAAGCAGCTACCCCAAGTGGAGGATTTCAGATATCTCAGGGTCTTATTAACTAACTAACTCTAACGAGTGAGAAGTGATAGGGACTTGAGTTTGCAACTTGCACTCAAGTTACACTCAAGTTACGTACAAATTGACTTCAGACTCCACTTAGACTTGTCAAATGACTTCAGACCCTACTTGGATTGTAGATTAGTGACTTGTGAACAATGACCGTCTGTAAAAGCATGGCATTGATGGACTGTATAAAAATATTTTTAGGCTGTGCGTGACTATGATGTATCTAAATGTCACTTTGTTGCACGGACAAACAACAGCACGGTATCAGCTGCAGAGCCTTTTGTAATATTTGGCTAAATCTGTTGGAACCAATAAAAGACTGCAATTTGCAAAGCCTGCGGTATCACAATAAAGGATGCTGAATTGGCAACGTCAAATTTTATCAGACACTTGAGAACATACCCATCCAGATCACTTTTTGCACAATGCCAGCATTATTGTAGGCAATGTTTACATGTGTTATCACCGATGGAGAGCCAGGGGCAAGATTGGTTGGTTAGCAAACTAACTTTGGGCGTAACCCTGGCTTTTCCATCTCATAATGGTGGCTCACTTTTAAACTGGGTACATCTGCCATGGTAACTTAGACTGCACACCTAACCTATTCCGTTATGTTGAGGCTACTGGATCTAAAGATACAAAGCCTGCCTCCTGACAAATCAACGCTGGAAAGACTTTTTAAATATCCTTTGTTGCAAAAATTCCATTTACAAAACCAGATATGGTCAAAAACATTGCATTCAAATGAATGATGACTAGTAAAAAGAACTGTACAGGTAATACTAATGAATTAACAAATAGTAAGACGAGGTGAGGATGTTTAGAGACCGGCAGAACCCCTTTGCATTCCCAGATGTTTTATCGGAGATATTACAGGTTTGTAGCGGTTCGAGGCCATTTTCCCACTCTGGTTATAAAAGAGGGCTTCTATCAAATAGCACATAACCTTAATTATTTGACGATCGTTATCAATAATGAATGAAATTTACAATTGCATAAGTATGCTTTATTTCTAGAGTGACTAGTGCAATAGATTGCACTCATATTCTCATCACTGTAGCCCTGGGGGACATGAGGTGGACTTTGTGAATAGAAAGTCTTTTCACAGCTATAAAATGATGAAAATATTAAAAGTATGCCAACTACACTTTAACAATGAGGCAGTGATGAGCCTATTTATTTATGCATTCACCCTTTCTGCAACTTCTCTCCGGTAATCCTCTCTAGGTCTTGGCAGCAGAAACAGTGTTACGTTTTGCTGTTTTGTTTGTATTGCTCATTATTATTCATTATACTACTTTGTTCATAAATTTTGGTAATCCATTTCTTTCCCATAATTTCTACTTAAAATGTTGAAATGTTTACATAGTCTAGTTTATCGTGTTTGTGTATTATTTTGTATATTTTTCTACTATTTTATTGCTTATTTTCATATTCTAATTGTGTGCTTACATTCTATTTCTTTTTCCCTGCTGAATGCTATTATATTCTGCTGCTACAACAACTTAATTTCCCCATGGGCATCAATCAAGTTTCATCTTATTTCAAATGCTGGATTTGATACAAACACCGCCCCTTTTGTGTGAACATGCTCGCAGCTGGATTGGAAAGTCCTGGGTTAACAAAACAAGGTGATAACCACCCTTGTGTAACCAGTTCGCTGGGATTGCCATGGTTTTGTGAAGCCAGCTATCACAAAGATACCCTATGTTGAAATTGCATTGTGAGACAAGCCCAGTGTGTAAGAGTTAGGACCTCAGTACTCATTTTTTGGACCAGAGAAGGGGAAACTACAAGGGTTGAAAGGAAAGAGTGATGTAAACCCGAAAAACGAAATCTATAGGTTCCTGTTCCTGATCTGACATATTCGTCAGATGTTCATGTTTCAAGGCCAACTACAGTTTTTATCTATAAAAAGCTGAGCTTTGCTATTGTACAATTGTGGTTCCTATCTATAGCTTCATTTAGGTTACATTACCATTTAATTTAGTGCCTGATATTTGAATATCCAAATAAGACAATGTAATCAGCCGGCTATACAATTCTTAGAAATAACCGTTATGGTTTAAGCAGACCATCTGAGACTTCACTCAGACTCGTGACCAAAGACGTGAGACTTGACTCAGACTTGTCCCTCAAATACTTGAGACTTGACTTGGACTTGCAATGAATGACTTGAGAGCATCTTGTGTAAGAAAGATTATTAGATTGACTACTGGTTAGGTACATCGGCTGCAGTAATGCAGGCTTTGTATCGGACTGTGGTGTTGAGAGAGAGCTTAGTTACAAAGCAAGCTCTTGATTCACCAGTCGATCTTCGTTCTGACCTTCACCGATGGCCACAAGCTCTGGGTAGTGACTATAAGAACGAGATTGTGGGAATGAGGCTTCTTTGCAAGGCAGCTGGCATCACCGTTCATGACAGGGTGAGGAGTTCAGTAACCCGGGAGGACGCCCTCCACATTGAGAGGAGCCAGTTGAAGTGGTTTGAGTACCTTGTAAGGATGCCCCCTGGCCACCTCCCTTTAGAGGTGTACCACGCATAATCAATAGGGAGGAGACCCCAGGGTAGACCCAGGAAATGCTGGAGAGACTACATATCACAGCTGGCCTTGGAGCACCTGGGGATAACCCAGGAGCTGGAGGAAGTTGCTGGGGAAAAGGACATCTGGGCTGCTCTGCTTGCCCAGTTGTCACTGCGATCCTGACCCAGATAAGTGGCTAAAAACTGGATGGATAGATGGATGAAAAAAAGATAAGGGATTTCCTCAATTTTTTCTACCAACATAAATAAAACTGTGAAATGATCCAACCTCCCTTAAATGTCATGCACTATACACTATTCTGATGAGCCCCAATAGCGTCTTTTCCATAGGATTTCCAATAGTTTTGGCATGATCATTTGCTATGTAGATCAACTGCCACTCCTGATTTAAACTTATCAATGTATCTAACCTTCATCCAGAACATAGCATACGCCATCTTTCTAGCTGCATACAGTTGCAGGAGTAGGCTAGTTGTTGTGGTCTACTGTATGTTCCTAACACTCAAAACCAATGACCACTTCTGGGCACCACACTTATAACGTAGTTTGAAAATAAAACTGTCAAACTGGAAGCAGAATGTGGCAAGTTATGTGGCAAGTTAAGAGGCCAGCAGACACAGATAATAAGAGAGGTGGTGCGTTGCAGTAAGCAAAGGAGACGACATTGGGGCCATAGAAAAATAAGCAATACCTTATTTCAGGAGCGACATGACAAGCAAGGCAAGATGCACGAATGGTTGGGTTTCGAACCGTCTAGCCACACCATGTATCATATGTAGGCATTAACATTGATTTTAAAAAATGGCTGGTAAAAATATAAATGGCTGGTAGAATTTAGAAATCTACCACACAGTGGCTAATCAAAAAGTCTCTGGATTAAAAAGTTAATTTCCCACCTTTCATCTTGAGACAATGTAGGTTGCTGTCTCAATTTATAATGGAGATGCTCACCCGAGACAAGAGAAGCTTTACACTGCACACAGTGAGGCTAAGGCGTGGATGGCGGAGGGCTCCTGCCATGACTGGTTAGCAATGCTTTGGGCCTGGATTGGCTATGCTTCATTTTTTATTTTATTTTTTAGTTTGAGTCAAAAATTTGTTAAAGACTTCTTTTTCATATTTCAACAACACAACTTGGACCAGTATTTTGATGTTACAATCCGTAAAATGTGTGTAAGTTGTCGGGTCAGGAACAAGAGGTACAGAATGAGTCTAAAGCAGAGAGAGACAGAGAGAGAGAGAGACAGAATGAAGCATGTGAATGTCTCCAATAGGCTAAGCCATGTCTCCACACTTCAGACTGCATTCCACTGCAATGCACCCTGGGGGATACTGGCTGCCATGTGACATACAGCAGCAAAGGGAGAGGAGACGAGGCATGAGAGCAGCAGAGGTACAAAGTGGGATTGAGGGATGAGAGAAAGAAAAGTAGGAGAGAAAATAGGCGGGAAAGGGAAAAACAAGGACCAAGGACAGATAAGACACAAAGAAAAAAAGATAATAGAAAAGAAGACAAAGGATAGAGAAGAGGAAACAAAGGAGACAGAAAAGGGTGTATATGGAAATATGAAGTCTGTAAAAGCTGAAGGGTTCTATATAGAAGGCAGTGTAGTGGGAGGAAAAGTTCACACAACAGCCACAACATACTGCTGCTGAGAAGGAACAGGGCAGAGTTGGTATGTCTATAACAAACACATAAGTTCACACACTTTGAAAACAGAAACCTTGCAAACAGACACGCATGTAAACACACACAAATACATGAACCATACTTACTGATTTGTGGACCCAAAGTTGCTTCCAGAGAATGCTACAAAACAGAAAAAACGATTTGCTGAATAACAATAACAATGATATTTCTACACCCATGTCATAGCAAGTCAGTTATCCACGAGACAAACAGAACTAATGTCTCCGTCTATGTGCTGTGCACATAACATGACCAGACACATGCAAACCATTACCACCTGGGAATACTATGGGATAGAGGGAGAACACGGCGATAGAAGGATGAATGGATGAATAAGGGGGAAGGTTGGACAGTTTGAAATACGTATATCACTGACAAGAGAAAGATTAAGGGTGCCAAGGAACAGGATCGAGAGGTAGCCACCGAAGAAGCAGTTTGCTGCCGCTAGCCATACCATAACCGCATAGTAGCACAGCCACTGCTAGCTGCAGTACCTCAGTAGTTCAATATTTGGAAAGAAGCCGGCTCAAAAATAAGCAATACATTGAGTGATGGACATTTAAAAACAGTGAGAGAAAACAGGGAATACATGCAAGCAGTTGTGCAGTCATTGCACTTCACAGAATGCCAAACAGCTGCACAAAGAGGGTACAGGGAAGATGAACATTGCCAACAGGGGCAACTTTATTGAAGTTTCACACATTATAGGCGAGGTTCGACAAAACTGTTGCGCAAAACATCTCAGACAATCCTACAAATGTGAAGCATTCTCACCATGACATACAGAACGAGTTATTTGACATTACGGCAAATATGATTAGGGACCAAATAAGGAGTGAAATAGAGGAAACTGGACTGTTTGCATTGATGGTTCAAGAAAGTAAGGACGTTAGTAAAAAAATAACAGGTGTCTGTGGTGGCATGCTACTTGCAGTAAGATGGTGCGCTGGAAGAATTCCTCCATTTCATTCCAGCCGATGGCTTAGATGCCGAATCGCTTTTCAAAACAATCAATAGATGCTTAAAAAAAATGCAACTTTGACCATGTCTGTTTTGCTAAGTAGTACGACGGCACAGGGTGTAGTGACTGCGTATAATACAAATTCCGAAAAGAGGTTCCATAGGCACTGTACATTCATTGCCATGCACATAGTCTGAATCTTGTTTTGGTGGACTGCGTTTAAAACATACAAGGAGCAGCAGAGTTCTTTGAATCAGTGCAGATGCTGTTCAATTATTTTTTCAGCTCTGCCCAGTAGTATCAGTTGATATTATTTGTGTGTGGAGGGAATGTTTAAATGTTTAAAAACGGACAGATTGTTCAGAGATGGGAACATGCCTTGTGTCAATTCATTACTCTGTATATTAGCTCTATAAGTTGTACATAACAACATGGTGTCAGAAGTGAAAAGACATGCAACAGCAGTCGGCTTCACTGGACAGCACTATTGAGCCGGTTGAATGTGCGAAGAAAAAAGAAAAGCAAAAAAAGCAAAAGAGAAGTAGTAGTCAACAAAGTAGTAGTTTGAAATCCTGCAAGGACTCACCTCCAGCTTGGGGCTGTTGTCCAAAACCTGAGAAGCTGCTGGGCTGGGCTCCAAACCCTGAGCCTTGCTGGGCCAGGCTCCCAAATGATGGAGCGCTCTGATTGGCTATAGAGCCAAAGGAGGGAGCACTGGGGGGTGAGGCGAAGCTGAGGAAGGAAGTAGACACAGAGGATGTGGCATGGGTTGCAATAATGGCTTGTCAGCCATGAGATGGTGCTCTATATTGTAAGGGCAAGAAAAACCTGTTTCTATGAGGTTGGACTCAGAGTAAACAAGTAACATCATCAACTTGCCCGTCCCATCCCCCACAAGCAAATGATGAAACAATACGCAGGGCAGGGAAACTGCCTGTGGGCAAATAATATCAGAGCCCATTACTTCCAAGGTCTAATGCTATGAGACCTGTTTTGAATTGCAATAGAAGATGTAGCTATGCTCTGTCAACACTCCCTCCCCACCTTCTAGAAGGCAGAGCCGCATTTTGGTTGGAGAGAAGAGAAAATTGAGGAGATTAAATTTCAGAGCCCAACACAGAGTATTAACGTAAAGTAATGTAATCAAATCCATGGTCTCCAGTTTTTTGACATTTCTGATCATGGATTCTACACATACAGCATTTATCCAAAATTAGATTACTTCTGACAGCAAATGTGCAGCCTGGAGAAGACAGTCATATACAGAATGAGAAAGTAAGAGCAGAGGACACATTATGGAAGAGTGTGCTACAGAAAGTACAATAGAGAGAAAGATATGATGCTGCATCTTGTCTTCTTCAGTCTTCATCTTGTCTTCTTCCAGTTTTGAGGTTTTTTTTCATTTAGTGTTTGTTCTCTGATCGAGTTGTGTTTTTTTTTTCTGTAAATCCTTCTCTTATTTCTATGTTTTGTTGTTTTAGATATGTAACGTAATTACATTAAACTGTTGAGTGTGACCATCACTTGCGGTTTAGGGTGGTGCTTATCAGAACCCTTATAAGAACATGCAGCAGGCTTTGAAAATTGGGAAAACAATGTCTGTGCAGCTTATCAAACATATCCTCTCCTCTCCAAGAAACAGTGATTTTGAACAAGAGTATGAAAAATATGACCTAACAACAAAAGGATACAACTGACTGAAATAAAATAGAAAACAACAACTGGTTGAGCTGGGCTGATAAGACAAAATGAGAGAAAACACTAAGCCATTGGGCTGGATGCCATTTGACAGCCCTTGCTGGATTAAACCCGCTGACATCTTATTACAGCAAAGAGAGAAAGAAGGAAAAAAGGACAGGAAAGAGAGACAGTGTCCAGGGTAATTTCCTTGTCTATCTCCCTTGAAGTAAACATGCATGTGAGACAGAAGGTGTCAGCTGTTGTGTGTGTGTGTGTGTGTGTGTGTGTGTGTGTGTATGAGGGTAGTAGAGGATTGAGAGTTGGGGGTTTAGGCGGTAATCCCTTCTACAGGACCCACGCCCAATACAAGACTCCCAAGGGAGAGAAAAGAGAGAACAAGCGAGACAGAGGGAGAGGGAGAGGGAGCAGGCCAGTTTAATCTGCAGGCAGCATGACCCCAGAGTGGGATTATCTGAGTGGAATAATCTAGTACTGCATAGAGCTCCATGGTTTTGTAGCCGTGCCCATTGGTCCCAGCACACGTTAATGTGGTGGGTTGAGGGTGGAGAAATCATTTGAAGAGGTTGAAGCGGTGGTAGGGAGATAGAGGATGAATTAATCCAATCTTCTGTAATCTTAAAATGAAATTTCGCTCTAAGGCTGACTTGCTGGGAGTCAGGCCGTTAAGAAATTCCCATTTACTGGTGTATAATATTTAGCAGTAAAATGTTGGTCAATTAAACGTCAGAGTTTCAAAGTTATTGTTGACTTAAGTTTTCACACTCGAAAGGTTGCTTGTTTAAAAATAAATGATGTAAGGATTGTATTACAATATTGCTCAATTGTATACTGTTTCAAAGTAGAAATACAGTTGGAGCAGCTGGGGTTTGTAACTGGTGGTGTTGGTGACATGCTCCATGTGTAAATATAAAAACAGTAGCTCTGAGGTGTCAGTTTGCTCTAAGCTTGGACATGTTGATCTGCTTGCTCAAAAATCTATATCATAAATTACTCTATGGGTGTCAAATATATCAAGTACATTCTGCGTTTGGGCTCTATTCACAGTTTGTAAATTCTAGAAATGTCTTGTATCTCAAAAATTTGCCAATTTAGAAAGGGACAGCCTGTCATACTCCAAAAACCTGAGACTAAAGAAAAAAATTATAATTTTTACAGGAAATATTTATTTTACAGAAAGAAAAAGGTTTCTTACCCAAATCCTCCCACGTTGGAAGCTGCCGTTCCCTCTCCAAAGACCTTACTGGCCGAGGAACCCATGGGACTGCTGAAGGAGGGGTTTGTGCCAAATGATGCTGAACTACCAAATGCTGGAGAACCACCGAAGGAAGGGGGGCTGCCAAACACGGGTGCACTGCCAAAACCAGCTGTAGAGGAGAGTACAAAAGTAGTTTGGTAAAAGGTTTTATTATTTTGTGAGAGATTAGAGTTCAATATAATCATTTTAGTAGTGCAGAATCTGGTCATTTGGATATCTAGACAGGCTTGACAAATGCTCTTAGTTTGATTGGATTTCAAATATAATGTGACTGTGGCCTATGAGTATAAATATGTGTAAAAAAGGATAAAAGGTGTATACAGGCTGTATTACTCCAGATGGGAAGAACAGCCAGATTCTAAGGTTTGGTTCATACCACATGTAGAACAAACGCCTAGCGCAGCCCGTGTCCTTGAGGCACCCATGTTAACAGATTGGAGTGAAGACACTGGCCGTGGGGCAGAGCTAAACCCTGACCTGCAGTGATAGTTTTGGAATTGAATCCATTTTCTCTGAGTGCGGATGTCACAGAAATATGCAGTGAAAATACACTATAGATGGTCATATTTGCATCATATCACCACAGAACCATATATATTTGATGACCAACCTACCAATGTCTTTACTGTTGTTGTTGTTGTTGATGAATACATTTGCATTGACATAACATTTAAAAGTCACTGTGGGATGATGAATGTCATATCTGCTTTTGAAATATCACATGCCAAATGAACATCAGGTCTGCTATTGAACTATCACAAAAAACAATAAGATTAGCTGTTTAGCAAATATTTGAGCTACTTGGAGCGCATGAGAAAGACAGACACACATAGGTCCTATAAGCTTGTCCAGAGATTGCCCAATCACAAGTCACAACACTGACTCAAAAATAATCCTAAACAAATACACATGACTGCTTTGATGTGCGAATCTTTTGAGAAAGTAAAGTGGATGATTTCCACTTCACTTTCCGCTGCTGGGCCACATATAGAAATACGCTTCTGTGTGAGCAGTCCTGCCATGTCTCACACATGTAAATTCCACTACGTGTCCGTCCCACATCTGGTTTGAACCAAAGCTCACACCTACCTCAAGGATTACAATAGTGCACAATGGAATAAGTGAAGGAAGTGAATATTGTAGAGGTAATTCCAATCTCAAGTTTTCAGTGATGTGAACATTTTTCCCATTGTATCTTGCAAGCAATTGCCTGAGCAGGATGAATAAACGTATATTGTATCATCTGCTTTGTACAGTATATTTTCATTCAGCAACACCACATTTTCACAGGTGCATGACAGGACTCGCCACCCACTCAAAGCCTCAGAGATAGGAGTAGCAGGGAAAAAAGCGAGTATTGAAATTACAGCCTGGCTACCAGCATGCCCCAGTAAATAATTGATTGTGCTAATGTAACAAGATTATATCCCCTGGACGTAGGCCAGTGATAGGGCATTAGTGTGTTGAGTGGTACCAATATCCCAGTGGAGCTAGGGAATAGCTTAGCTATGGCTATACTACTATGTTATAAGGATAGCAAAAGGTTCAAATGAAAGAAACTCAATTTCCATCTTGAAAACCAAGTAACCTATCTGGGAGGGATTAAGTTAATTCTTTGTGCTTAAACTTGTTCTACATTTAATTTTATCTGTAGTTGATCCAGTCAAAATTGTTAATCTGCTAAGTAGGCTAGGAGCTAGTGTGTAGGAAGGTAGCAGGGAGTTTAAACCTTGTGGTTGATTTAAATAGGCCAGCTGTCAATTTTTTCACAACTAGTCTGTTAAGGGGAGAATCCGCCACTGCTGCAATATAAGCTAATAAACTGAACACGTGTTTGGTATTGCTCCCATTAGCAGCCATACGTTATGGCCTTAGGTTTTGTACCTCAGCTGTAGAGTGATAGTCATGTTGCATGAAGATATGAGGAAAAAAAAAGCTCAAATTTTCAGTCACTCAGTCAATCAGATGTCCTACACGCTGCTACTACTGGGTGTTTAAATTCCCACCTAATTACACCTGATCTTGCTCCTGTGCTGTAAAAATAAATAGAATACTAAAAGAACTCCCTGGTTCATATTTCTTTAAAGGGGAATTATGTAATCTACAACTTTTATCAACCTCACAGTTTATGGTGGCCTGTAATTAACAAATACTAAAGCCCCATTTTTGCAATGGAGACGTGTAACAATTTTTTCTTGACAGAGACGAGTCAACATTTTTTAATTACAGAATTAAAACACAAATTTGGCCATTCCTACCAACATGGGCTAATGTACATTGCCTTCAGAATGTATTCAACCCTTGTGACTTTTTTGCATTTTGTTGTGCTGCAGCCTGAATTCAAAACTGATTAAATTGAGATTTTTTTTGTCAGTCTACACAAATCGCCCCATACACAAAATACCCCATAATGACAAAGTGAAAACATGTTCACTGAAATTTTAGCATAAAAAAAAACAAAAAACTAAAATACAGATATATATTTAAATAAGTTCAACCCCCCCTTAGTCACTACTTTGTAAAAGCAGCTTTGACAGTCATTACAGCTTCGAGTCTTCTTAGATATGTCTGTATCAGCTTGGCACATCTCGGGTTTGGGATTTTCTCCCATTCTCTCTTGCAGATTTGCATAAGCTTGATCAAGTTGGATGGAGAGCATCTGTGAACGCTATCGTGCAGTCATTCCACAGATGTTCAATGGGATTCAAGTGTGGGCTTTGGCTGGGCCAATCAAGGACTTTCACATTTTTGTTTTGAAGTCAGACAGTGTTGATTTGGCTGCACGCTTGAGGTCATTGTCCTGTTAAGGCAAATTCACACCAAGTATGCTTGGAACAGTTTATTCAAACTTTGGAGTATTTACTCCTGTATTTCAGTTTGTTTGCGCAGGTGAGAACTATGCCATTCGAACTTGGGTGCACACCAAATAACCACACTGAGACGCCTTGCAGGTCTCGTCCTCTTGCGGGAAAACTGCAATGCTAGTTTCTTAGGTTTGTTATGAGTTAAAATGTAATCTGAACCAACTACAGGAAACAACACCAAACATGTGGTTTCATGGTTATAAGGAGATGAATCATAGCCAACAGTTACTCTTGCTCAGAAACCCTAGCATAACAAAATGAAACAATTAGGGCAAACTTTTGTCTCAATGCTCATATTCAGCTACTTCTTCATGTGTTCTTAACTGGTATGAACAATAGAGAGGGTAAATTCAGGCAAATGGCACAGACATACATGCTTGGCTCAAGTTATAGGCTTCAAATCAGATTTGTTTTGACGGTGTTTTGAAGTTTCATAAAAATTGGACGGGTGATGTAGCAGTTATGGCCTTTCAAAACTTGAAATTTTGTAGTGTTCCCATCAGGACAATAAGTGTAATACAGTGCAAAACTGGATTGAGAACCATGTGTAAGCAGGTTGTCATTCCAACCAAACCCTAGAGCAGCTGCTTTCACTAATAGCACACCTTCCAGAGAGGAGAAACTGATCAGTGAAATCAGCTGCTATAGTGACTGGTTGAAATGAAAACCTGCATACACACTACTGTTCTATACATGTGAAACTATGAATGACATAATGGAGAAGCAGTGGATGCTTATTTTTTTTATTAATTGATAAGTTGCAATGAGATAGCATTCCACTCTAGTATTTGATTAAACAGCAGCTATAAAACTGGTTAAAACAGTTAATTTTATTTTTTAATTTTAATCTAATTTTCAGCACATAAACCAATTATAGGCTATATATTAAATATGGCTGGCACACATGCCATTGTGAAATTTATGTTAATGCCATTGTTGTCTGGAATTATTGAACATCAATTTTAACTTATTTATCAAGCAATAGCTTGGCTGACTATGGAAAAATAACCTTGGCTTTCAACTTCCCAAGGCCACAATTTTGTACTAGTGACCGGAAACGTCAAACTATCAACATTTTAGGGGAGACTTACTAAGCTCTCTGCACAGCTTGGAGTTCTTATGTGAACTTTCCAGGTTCCTGTCACATGGCTAACAGTAAGGATTCTTGTGTAAAATGGCTCCAAGATCACTTATGATAAAAACAACAGTTTTGAAATGATATGGTTTGAACAAATAATTACATACTTTTTATATAATAAATATGCATCCAACACTGAAATATGTGACATCTTTGACTCATTGTACTATGACTTAGCATTGTTGAGAGGTAATGGTGCATTCAACAGTACTTCTGGCATGTAATGACAGAGCATCTACTACCTCACTTTTTTGCTGTGCTGGTGTGGGGAGATAAGGGGACTCTTGCTGTAACTCAGATGACAAAGGAGGACACAATGTGGGCTGGGGGAGTGGGCTGCTAAGCAAAATGGTGAATGTATGTGTGTGTATTGAGAACAGGGTTTATTGGGGTTGTTCATCTATTATTGCCAGCCCCTCTATCACTGAACCTAATGATCACTAAGCCAGAGCACAATCAGAGACTGAGTGTGTGAAAGAATACCAAACATCACCACCAGCATGTGTGTGTGCATGCTATAACCAACATAATTAAATGATTAAAGACAGACTCAAATTACCTAATAATGGTACTACATTTAACTAGGCCCGGGGCTCAATTCTAATTACCTTATGAACAGCACACTGAAACAAGACCACTGGCTTCAAAAAGTCAGGATGACAAATAATCTGATGTTGTGTGAACAGCAGCACAGTGTACAAGCAGACATCACCTTTGTGTAGTTGTTTAGAGTAGCTTCCTTACGATACATTAAAGGCTGACGAATAAAAGTACTATTGGAATATAAGGGAATGTGGGGATAGCTGTACCTGATTTTCCCGCGGGGGAGAAGGAGCCGAAGCCCTGGGATGCGACACTCCCTGCTCCAGTGCTGAAGGTCCCACTAGGTTTCTGCTCCCCAAAGGAGGACTGTCCAAAACCAAAGGCCTTGGCACCACTGTTCCCAAACAGGCTAGTGGCACCTAGCGGAGAAATGGGCCGATTAAATTAAGGATTTCCAAGAATGGTAAAATGAGGGAGTTACCGTTTCTAGTGGTCTTGCTCAATGGTTTCTAGTTACAGCAGAACTCAACACTCACTCCACAATCTGTGTACAGAGGTTAAAGGAATCTCTGGACAGTCTTAATTTAGAGTGCTCATTAAACTTGTCTGCTAGATCCTACCAACACAGAGTGCAGAGATGGTAGATATTAAATAGCCTCTTATGTAGTCTAGAGAGCACTGAGGACTTTTCAGTCTTCTCTCCACCTGTGGCTGCCCACTATCTGATATATTTTACCCAGTGACAGGCTTGGGTGCCAGGTTGCAATGGGTTCTGTCCAACTCCAGGGGGGATATAAACTCTTCACCTCAGATTTCTTGGAGTAGCGGCGAGAAGAACACTATTGGGCACTGTGGGCTGGCAAGCCCACAATGCAAATATTCTGTCTCATACTGCATCCTTATAAATCTGAAGGTTTGGACTTCAACCAAGTACTAATATATCAATATGCACCACTGTTATCTACAACTGCCTCTCTCTCTGCTCCTCTAATGTTCATCCCTGGAACATGGTGAGAATAACACTTTCAGGGAGTGTCACAACAACCACAAACTTAATCACTGACCTTGGTCTTTCTTGCCTCATTTGAGCTTCACAGCATGTCTCTCCCTTAATTGGTTGTCAATTTGGTGTTACTCACTGACCTTGGATCAGCTCAGTGCTCACACAAGACCATGCAACTAAAGGCAAGGTTTAAAGACCCATACAAAAAGATGCTTCACTCTGGTAGAACATTTAACTTTCTGGCACACATACTTCCATATAGGTTCATGAAGAGCCAGCCTATGAAAAGTAGCTGGCCATTTTCAAACGTTTTATGAAGGAACAAGATCAGATCAGTTAAGTCAGGTAAGTTTTTCACCTCCTCTCAATGCAGTTCTATGGTAGCTATGTATGTAAAAGACAGTGCTCTGGCTTCGAGATGCAACCAAAATTGAAATTGTGTGAATTTAAATTCAAGACGCACTGGTGGGTATGCGGTTTAGGCTGTGGAGAAGATGGAAGCCATGTCAACAACAGATGGTAAGAGTGATGTATATTAATATTTGTTTATCATTTGGCATTTTATACAAATAATTAGTGTTGATGTTTGTTTCTGGATATCCAGAATATCCAGATTATGAAATTATATTATGATTTTCCATTTTTATCATTTTTTGGGGTGCATCTATATTTTTGTTGGTGCTCCAAAGTTTGAAATTTGGAGCATCGGTGCTTTCAAGTAAAAAAAAGTTAATTTAGACCCTTTAAAAGAGTGGAAACTACAAGAATTGATAGTATGAAACACTGTTGCTCTATGTGCAATTAAATTAAATTAAAATTGAAATTAAAATTCAAGTAAATTAAATAATTTATTCTATACAACTTGTTTGCATTTTCGCCCTCATGACTGCAGCTGACTATATGCACCACTCTCAGTAAACTCTAGACTGTGTAGTGCACAAAACTCCCATGAGGGTGGCCATTTATGTGATGCTGGACCATCTGGTTTCAATGATCATACCACAATCAAAGTCGCTTAAATCATGCATTTTGCCATTCTAATATTTAGTCAGACAGTAACTGAACCTCTCAACCCCGTCAGCATGCTCTATACTATGCTTTATTTATACATGACTCAATGTCTGGAGGAGTGAGACATTTCCGTAAAGCAAGGTGTACCTAATAAAGTGAGTGTAGGTGTTCAGAGGATTGATTTCCTGCGATCATTTCAACTCTTTCACAGACCCAGGCTTAATAAATTATGAACTCCAGAGGACAGCTACAGCTCTTTTTTAGGAGGCACTTTCATACTTGTCTAAAGCACAGTTTTTCACAAGAATCTGATTAAGTATAATCAGATCAAAAAGCAGATGAAAGGGGTCCATTAATAAATGGATGGCTAGTTGTCCTATAGCTTACCCAAATCCTCTGGTTCTTGGACTGTTAATGGCAGACATTTGAGGATGCATCATGATAAGCACTCACCCTATATTAAAACAATGAGTTTCAAGCCAGAGGACCAAGCCAACTGTCACTCACTCTCAGCTGTCAATCAGAGAATCTTCAAAGACTTGAAACTGTGGAAAACGGAAAATGCACAAATGCACAGTGGGCGTTGCGGCCCACTAGGAAAATATGATTTTGAACTACAGAATTTTTGAAAATAGAGGTGGAAAGTGCCAGTTGCCAGAGAGTTATTGATTATCAATAAAATACCAGGAACAACTGTGTCAAAGATCTCATTCTAGAATTTTGTAGGAACAACATCAAGTGGGAATGTGGTGAGACTGATAGAGATGTTTCTGATAGAGATGAAAGAGAAATGGGTTCAAAACAGCTTAAGACTACCAGAATTCCCCTAGTAACATATAACCTAGTTGTGGGGAGTGACTTGGAGCATTAAATGCTCACCCTTTTTGGTAAAAACATTTTTTAAAAGCTTGCTCAGTTCTCTGCAGTTGCTTCAGTACTTTTACTGGGGTAGGGGCTGATGACAGAGTCTATTACCTTGAACATACGTCTTGGATTATAGCAATTCTTCAATATGAGATCACTGAATCAGGCCACTCTGGCATCGGTAAGCACCCTCTGACATTTGTCATTTATTGGCACATAGAGCTACAAATATTTACAAGATTTCAGCATGTCAATGTTTGTTAACCTAGGTCATAGGTGTACAGCTAATCTATTTTGCACATAACCAATAGGCTGTGCCTGCATAATTGACTCATTTTAAGTCATTTAGTCTCTGTTTTGGTAGTCACTGCGTAAAGACTAAGCGTTTCTCCCTGTTAATTCATTAAATTCTACAGTAATACAGTGATAATTCTACCAATAACCTCTAAATCAGCTTGGAAATGTTGTGTTGATTTACCCTTAGATCTCTGTTCTTCCTAGAATAAACTTCAAAAATTTGCACATCCTTTTACTTTTCAAGAGACAAAAAAGCTGCAGGCTTCACTACAAATGATGTCAAAACTGTTTTATCAGCAATTAAACTACCTATGAGATGAGTCAAATGTTGAGAATTGGGACAAAATAGGCTTATTGGAGAGCATAACCTGAGAAACCCCTAGCTCCCGCAAAAAAACGGGGACTGAGTTTGGGACTCGGGGGCATTTGCTTGCACTTCACACAGGCTACAATGCCTCTTTCTTTATGCTAGATTTGCAAAATGTCTGAGCTGCATTCCTCTTCATGCATCACATCTCCCTGGCTATAAAACTTTTTATATTTAATTTCTAGCCCAAAGGGTTACTATTTGTGTTGTACTCCGCTTGATACGATTTTACAACTACAAGTCCTTATTACTTTGAGCATAAAGATAGACAATAACAAGTGTAAAATCGATCAATACCAAGACAATGGCAACCACTGGCAAAAGAAGACAGAAGATAATGACAAGACATAAAGGAAAAGAAAAAAGTTAGAGAGTGTGCCTGCTGCTGGATTTGGGTTATGCGTCCTAGCCAATCACAGAGACGGAACACAGGCACATGTGTGAACTTGGTGAGAGAGGGCCAGTCAGAGACCACTAAATCAAGCTCTGCTTACACTTTGATGCGATTGCCTCCCACTCGCTTCGGCTCTCATTTCCCAACACGTCTAGATTATTTACTTTAAGCTTTTTACCACGGCTCCTGTGGCATTTCAAAATTTTATGAAATGCCAGTCACACAAGCGAAGTTGTTTTCAGCCTCTTCTGTTCTGTGCGTAAGCGAGGCTGTGCGCCGTCGGTGGTGGAGAAAACATACACATACATTATAGCTGCAGAACCGAAGCGCCTGGACACAGAGTTGTTTGGCGGAAAAATTTGATACATAGCGATAGCTTACATCGTAGCCTATGTGTTCAACCCCCTCGAACATGTCAAACTCATGCTGTGTAACTTGCTAGGCCAACAGTGTAATGAGTTTGTAAGCAGTGGCTATCCCTGATTTTGGAGCAAACCGGGATCTTGTCTGTGACTCCATTTGCTAGTAACAATAGTCCTTCCTGTCTTACTTCCTTGATATGTAAATAAATCACTTTTGAAAGCTTCTTGTTCTAATACAGACAGTTTTGAATGTGAACAGTGTCACACTTAATAAGTGCCTGTGTATCCTTTAATAATTAATTAAAGGCATTACAGTCTTGTTTTATTCATTGTGTAAGCCTACCTGTCTGACCAGGCTGGCCAAAACCCCCGGGAGAGGCGGCGGTGCCAAATGGGTTCTTGTTGGCAGCATCTTCACTGGGTTTACCCCCCAGGCCACTGAAGAACCCTCCACCAGCAGAGGAGCCCGCTGCATTGGCTGAGCTTGAACCGAACAGACTCCCACCAGATGACGGCTGCTGCTGGGAGAGAAATCTTTGTCATGCAAGGTGTCCAGGAGAATGGGATAAATAGGAATTGTAGTACCATGCTATTTATAGGCTGCTCCATGAAGTAAAATGAACAATCAGTGGACAATACCTGTCCAAACACATTCCCCCCACTAGGCTGTTGGCCAAACACTGAGCTGGTGGAGGAGCTGCCGAAAGCTGTGAGGAGAGGGAAAGGAAAAATACAGTGAAGATACAGACATATTCTGCAAACTCTGTCCTACTAACAGTCGCATAGCCTGTGAAACCAGATGTGTGAACATTCAATGAACAATGGAGTTGGCTCCATCCTATGAAATCTTGCATTCTATGAAATCTTAACTCTGTAGGTGTGCAGCTGGATGGTGTCATTCCAGTGGCATTAGAATAAAGTGACAGGAGCACAATTTTCCTTGTAGGTTACAGATGCCTAGGGGGAAAGGCATAGTGAAACGTGAAAATAAATCCCCAAGCTCTTCCCTTTTTTCTGTGGTAATGTCCACAATGGTAGCCCACTATAGATCCAACCACTGTCCATAGATGCCAGCACCTTTCCCTGCAGCCTCCTCTTGCAAATGTGTACCATGCATTCAGCCTAAGCCTACAGCATCGCAATTGAGCCTAAGCCTACAGCGTCGCAATTGAAACGATAGGAGCCTGGTTAGGGAAGTAGTGGGAAAGAGGGATACTGTACTTTTTCTGTGAGCTACACAGATAAGGAAATACTAATGTATGACAGCACTGTGTGCATTTGGGCCCTGATGGACTGGCAACCTGTCAAGGGTTGCCTTTTGCCCAATGCATGCTGGGATAGGCTCAAGCCTCCCTGTAACCCTGAATACAAATAAGTATTAATAACTATTAAGACTTAATAGTGACTACAAGCTATGTTTCATTAATGAATTTGAGTGGGTGAGAAACGTAAACATATTTAAAAAAACAAATTCAGTTTCAGGTGTGTATCATTTTTCTTCCACATTCTGACAGCAAGCTGACACATTAACAGCTCACTGTGTGGTAAAAATAGAGCTACTTTTTACGCAAGTTGCACAGTGAGAGGTACACACCAACCACAGCAACACAGCAACTTAGTTTCTCCCAAATGTTTATAGCGAAGGCACAGTGCCCCTGCTTAATTCCAGAGGGCCTAAAATAAAGTTTGAAATATTATACACTGGCCTACATTTAAAAAAAAAAAAACAACAACATAAAACCCCAGACTTAAAGGATAAGGCTGGTGTTTTTTAATACATTGCTTACCGTCAACAAATCCAATGAAAATAACAAAATCAGCAATGATTTTGTTTTGCCAACAAGTCTCGTCCATGTCCCAGCAGCCATAGAACTCCATTGTATTTAAAAAACGGTTAAAAACACGTCAAAGAGCCATGCCGTTGCTCTGGGCAACATATTTCATCATCGCGATGCACCGGGCCAGCTGACTTTTTCCTCAAACAACTTAATAAGCCGGCTGTAAACACGTTTGCGATCTCAGGAAAGTAGTTCCGTAGCACTGAAAATAGACCCCGTAGTAATGAAGAATTTGTTCCCATTTGAATTTGATTTGGTAATAACTACAACAGCCTGAATTTTCGCGGTAACAGTTAGCAATTTTTAAAATTGAAACTATGTCTTTGTGAGCTGTATTTCAAGGTTTTTAGCTTACAATTGGAGCCAATGACTTCCGGGTTGACGGCTAAAAACGGTACGTGGGAAGTCAGAAAGTAACGGGAGTAGAGCAAACGCATTGTTGATTTTGTTATTTTCATAGGATTTGTTGATGGTAAGCAAAGCATTAAAAAAAAACGGCGTTATCAAGACGACCTCCAGAGAAAGACAGGCTGTAATTCACCCAGCAAAGATTGTGTTGTTCGGGTCTTATTAACTTAACTCAAAAAGGTGAGATGCAGTGTGTTGAGTCTGTCAGACTCAGTTACCATTATGTGTTTGTAGCAGGTTTCATCAAGGCAGCAAGTCTCAGTGTCAGAGAAAAAGCAGAAAAACTATATTAAGCTTTTTTCCCCAGTCGGGAAATCTTGGAGGTGTCTGGTTGGAATTCCAGAAAGATCACTCTGCCGCTAGTCACTATAGATCATTATAGTGGGTGGCTCATAAAACAGGACACAGTGAGATGAAAAATAAATATAAATGTTACCAATTTTGTATAAAGCTGTATAAATTTATGTTTCAATTAGTAAGTCAATTTATTGTTCACAGGGATATTTTGTAGACTGTGCAGGACAGAACAGACAGACAGACTTTTGACCTTTGTATAGGTGCTCAGGACCAATTACAGGCAGGATAACCTTAGCTGCCATGAGGACAGAGCACCACAAGGCTCGTTTTGGCTTGGCAACTTTAAAATCTAAAAGAATGCACTATTTTATCTTTAGACAAGGCATTTTTCTTAAGTGAACTGAGATGTGCAAATAGCCAGCAGTAATGTGTGTGTGTGTTGAATGATTACATTTCTGGTACATTCAAGATTTCTTTCTGCTTTCATACTTATTTCAGATGTGTCAATCCAGGATGGATTTCATCCAACCATTCCCATGGAGAATGTGACCATCATTGGTGGCTTTAGATGCCTCTACTGGCTTTTCAATTATGAAATTACACATCACACCAATTAGCCTATCCAGCTTGCTTGACTTAGCAAAGCTCCTTGGTTGTGATTATTATTGGCTCAGCTGCCCCCTCCCTCTGAGGCATTTAGCTCCTCCACTAACCACTTTCCTGGGGGAAAATCTGTGACACGCACAACTGTTTTGCTTGTTAACATTTATTAGGCTAGCAATGATTATGAACAAAATGACTGTCCCTCACAACAAAAGCTGAAGTGACAGCAAAGAAAAAGACATCCCCACGGCTTCAATCCTTAAATTTAGCTCTAATGAGCAAGAGATTAATGAGAGGCCATTCAAGTTCACCAGTACAGAAACATTTTGGCTACTTAAAGTCTGACAAGAAACAGAAGTATGGATTGTAAACGGTGTCAAAGATCTGTGCCAAACCCGTTTCATCTTTTGGAACGGTATCAACCTTTACACCATGCTAAACGTAAACAATTGTAGAAACAAAAGGGACTGGAGCACACCGATTGATTCACAGCCTTTAATTGTGCAAACAGACTAACGTTTCGACACTACTGTGTCTTCATCAGAGTCAAAGTGGACAAAGACATGAGGCAAACAACATATAAAGTCAACCTAGACCAGGTGTACAATTGTCATTGGATAATTGGTTGAACAGGGTCTATTACAATCTATTGTATAATGAATCCAAGGGTGGGAGTTGCCATAGTCAGTGTCCAAGAGCCACACCCCTAACAACATGTCAGAAACAAAAGAACATAGACCTATCTTAAAGTTACAAAGGTAAAAGTACAAAAAGTACAAGTACAAATATCCGTCAGATATGACAAATTAGAGGAAACATGACAAAGTCAGTTCTTCATTTATGCCATCTGATGGATATTTGTATTTGTACTTTTATCTTTGTAACTTTAAGAGAGGTCTATGTTCTTTTGTTTCTGACATGTTGTTAGAGGTGTGGCACTTGGACACTGACTATGGCAACTACCACCATTGGATTCATTATCCAATAGATTTGAAACCTTGTTCAACCAATTATCCAATGACAATTGTACACCTAGTCTAGGTTGACTATATATATTGTTTGCTTCATGTCTTTGTCCGCTTTGACTCTGATGAAGGCACAGTAGTGTTGAAACGTTAGTCTGCACAATTAAAGGCTGTGAATCAATCAGTGTGCTCCAGTCCCTTTTGTTTTCTGGAAGTTTGCTGTCCTCGAGCTGAGAAGCACCTGATTCAGCCACATTTTGCTGGAAGATGTGGAGAACCCTGTAAACGATTGCAGTCCCAAAAGTGCTGGTAGTCAACCCCCAGTCAACAACAACAACAATGACATGCAATGGACATTACCTCTGAGCAGCAAACCTTAGTATAATTATTTTCAGGCACTGTGCCCTACAGGGAGGAAAAAAAGGAAGGGCCACAAACACATCATAAATGCCACAGCGTATTGCATTGTAATGTAATGCTACCGATTAGCAGAGTCAAATTTAGTGCAGCTTGGCAATAGGACTCAACAATGCAAGTATTTTAGTTGCATTTGCTCTTAAAAATAGACATTTGCTAATTAGAAAAATCACCTATGCGAATATAGATTTTGAGAGATACACTATAGTTATTTGTATAAACGCTTGTAAAAACGTCTTGGTTTGCTGTGGATAGTTTAAAACGTGACAACTACAGAAAACATTTCCTAGTGGAATTAAAATTTGTAAGCCTGCATGCATCATTTCCACATAATGTCCGCAGGTTCATACGTGCCCGCCTGCCTGCCCACGCCCGCCCATGGCTATTGAAAAAAACAAAAACACCACCACCATAACAAGACCATCTGTGAGGAGACCCACGGGCCACCACAACTCATGCAGACCTCTAGACTGTAATGTAGGCATATTGTATGATTGCTCCAATTTTTACATTACCAATTTCAGTCATGGAAGATTGCCACAAACTTGATTAAACTCGATGACAAAGTGATTATTACCAATCAGAGGATGTGTCCAGGTAATATGACTTACATATTGGTATCAACTGCTCAACTTGAAATATTAATAATAATAATAATAATAATAATAACAATAATCTAATCTGAATGTTAGCCAAGTTAGAAAAGACAGACTGTCCAGGACAGATGTTAACTTGAGATCAGGAAATGTTATATTATCTATGAGTAGCTCCATTTATAACCTAATCCCTGGTTAATCCCTGGTTAAATTTCCTAAATACAAAATGACAAAAAAACAAAGGCAGGAGTGTTATCCCCTGTGTGATGATCCTCCCTTGAAGACACATTTCCCATCCTGGTGATGTTCCCACAGAAACAATGCTTTGTCCTGCAGGCATATGTGAAAAGTGAGTGTGTGTGTGTGTGTGTGTGTGTGTGTGTGTGTGTGAATGAGTGTGTTTAAATGAGAGAAGAAATATTATTTTTCATATTGAGAAATATAATTTCACCCATTCTATTCCTTCTCCTTTGCAGCTACACTGAAGCGGCATGAAAGCTGTGGGGAATGACAAAAGTTTGAAAAATTACAGTGGCTTAACACATATCTCAAGCGACACAAATTTTCTAGTCACTATTATATGACTTGCCATGCCCTTTCTTAACCCACTGTTGTACAACAGAATGAGCTGACTTTGGGAAGCCAGACCCCCAGCATAGTCAGGAGTCAGGTCAGTGACAGCCTGTGACTAACTGCTGAGCTGATACATTAAGATCAGCTGTCCATGTCTGTGGCCTACACAGCCCTGCGTGTGTGTGTGTGTGTGTGTATGTGTGTGTGTGTTTAGAGTAGTTGGGAATTCAGGGAATCCTTGGGAATGGGGCAACTCCCTCATTGCCACCTAGGGTTGGGTGATTGGATACATCAGGGATCCAAAGCCACGACTGCACTACCTTCCTCCCTATATTTAGGCTGCAAGTATGCTGATACAAAGTGGACTTTTCAATCACAATGCAAACCCATTTGAGTTTATTTGCCCATGCGTACTACATATAACATACAACCTAACACATTGTGGGAAACAACAGAATGGGGACACACACAAAGGTCCAAAAATAGACCTAATGCTCAAGTTGAATTTAAATTTAGTACGTGCTAATTTTTTTCATGACTAGGAGGACTTAAACTGCAAGTTAAAATGTACAAACACAATTCCTTGCTCATTTAAAAGCTACGTCTCAGTAGCAATCATCGTGCCTTAGTTGATGACTGGTTGATGACAGAATGTACACCATCTCCACCCTTCTTTGTCTGAGAATGTCACTCCACCCCAAATCTCATAGCCACTGCCACACCTCCAACCCCCTTGGACAGCGACACACTCACTCTTTTTACCAAGGGGCAAGGAATGGCTCTTAAAATGTGGCCACAAAGTAAAGAGGGGCCCTGAATCTCACTAGGTACCAATTCCTTCCTTCCTCTAGTTGTTTCCAGTGGGAGTAGGTGCATGTGTCTTCGATGCATAGCATTTTGCTTTGGGTTTTGACACCGTGTTGAGACACACAGCAATATTTTAACAAAATAAAGGCCAACATCCACCAGAAGCGTTTCTGATCTGGTTTTTAGACATGCGTATGTCGGAGCCAACACTGAGCCATTGTATTCAGTGCTGCTGTGTCCAACGGCTGCGGATGTAGTACTGAATTATTTTGACTTGTGGCTCCATCTAAACACAATAAAGAAATAGAAAATCAATGTATTATATGATCTCTTTTCCCGAAATGTCAGTTTCCCGATTGAAACCAATGAATGCATGTTGACAGCCTTTTTTCCTAAACCTGCTCTGTAGCCTAGTTTGTTGTCTGTCTTGTCAGCTCTGTGCCTAAAAATGTTGTTGTCAATAACCACTTTACTGAGTCAAGTGTTCAGTCTCCTGATTGAAGCCATTGACTGAGATGAAAAAAAATGTGAGATCGACCAATTAAAATTTATTAAATAAACATACATTCCAGCTGATGCATGGCTCACCCATAGTGAAATAAATATCAAAAAACACTTTAGAAAAACACCACGAAAAAACACAAGTCTGGCTGTCTCTGCTCTGCTGCATGCGTGCTGTAAACACTGCTGGTGGACAGATTACATCCACGACCCCAACATTACATGACTACGAGGGATACGGATTGCACACTAGTTAGAGGCAGTGGACATCGGCCTTAACAGTCTTTACACTGCACTCATGTTAATTCTCTATCTGAGTGCTGAGCAGTTTCACACATCTCCAATAACAAAAACGTGTCAACTTACTTCTTACACACACCATTACAAACACATGCGAGTTGGGAGCGTTTTAACAACGGGAGGCTCTGTCAGATTGAGTGCAATGCTGCTGGTCTCAAACAAGCGGATGGGTAAGAAAGGCATGTGTGTGCAGTGAGTTTACAAGCAAGATTAGCGAGATTAGTCTCTGGTGTGACAGAGAACATAACAAGAACATAACATTAGAGATCGCTTTAGATGAAATTCTATGTATTGACCAACTTTTGATTTTAAAATAACAAATAAACCTATGTATGGGGAACATTGCTACGCTTTTCTGTGGCTTTGATAAGGGCACAATTGCTACCGAAAGCAGGTACTGGGGCATGAGTTCAAAACAAATCCAGAGAAAGCATGGACAATTTTTTTTAAAATGACATCAGAAGCTCTCTAGTGGCTGGTCTATAGATATAGCTACTCAAGATTTTTGCACACTCCATAGTTCCACTCTTTAAATTATTTTTATGATGTAGCTCAATATATAAAAACAAGCAAACTAAAACTCTATGTTGATCCTGCGAATGAATATTCGATTTTTATGACTAACATCAAACACTACTAGAAAAAGAAAAAAACACTCCTCCCATTACATATCCACAGCTCTTTTAATTCCCCTTTGAGTTAACTTGCATTGGCTGTTGCCACAGTCACTCCCAGATTTCAGTCTTGCTGAGTCTTATGCAGCTTCACACTACACAAGCCCGACCAGACTCGGCCAGACAAAATCAAAGATGTTTAAAAAATTCGGGGCAAATGGCCAGAGTCTGCAGTCTTGAGCCTGTTCACACTATAGGATAATCTATGCCAACTGTCAGGCCCGAATGCGACCTATCACCATGATAGATGCCTTTCCTAATGATACAATTCAGAGTGGCTCCATCAAGCCAATACCAGAGCCTTCAGCCTGGCAGGGGTGAGTACAACCAGTGGAGTTACCAACTCGCAAATTAGCCCCTGCCAAAGAGGCCACATTTCTTATATTTCCCCTCGTGCCCGCCGATCGCAGGACGCTGGTTACAGTCAGGGAAGCTAATTCTGTTGAAATCTTCAAATCTAGACTCAAAACATATTTATTCTCGCAATCATACGACCTACCATAGCACCATTGGCTTGGGATCGACACAGTCTATTCTCTTACCTTAGACAGTATTTATATAGCAATTTGCCGTTGGGAACATAGCATAGGGCTGCCTCCTGGTTACAATGTGTCTAATCACTTCCTATCTGCTTTGTGTACGAGTGTGTCTGTGGCCAAATATGTCTGTGTTTTGTGCTGCTTTTGCACAGCTGTGTGTGTGTGTGTTTGAGCGGCTGGTTTTCTCCTCCCCTTCTCTCAGATTCCAGTGCAGTCTTCTTGCTGTCAGCGGACGGGTACTGCCTCGGCTCTGATGGTCGTCTGTGCTGGCCTTCCCATCCCATATGCTGCTCCCACCTGGATGTGTTCGTTGTCTTTGTGCGCAGCTGTTTCTCTCCCCTTTCTCAAACTCTGTTGCAGTGCAATGGTCGCCAGTGCTGGCCTTAGTCCTATCCCTGCTGCTGCTCCCTCCCGACGTGTTCTGACTCTGTGTGTTCTGTGTGCAGCTGTCTTCTCTCCCCTTCCCAGACTCCGGTGCAGTGTTTCTACCTGCCATTGGACAGGCGTTGCTCTGGCCCTGGCGGTCGTCAGCGCTGGCCTTGGTCCCATCCCTGATGCTGTTCCCTCCTGGATGTATCTCAACAACTGTGTTGGGCTGCCTCAGCCTGCCCAAGGTTTCTTCCAAGTTTTTCCTACTAGGTTTTTCTTGGGAGTTTTTCCTTGTGTGCACCTAGGGTCTAAGGCTGGGGGTGCCGGGTAGGTTAGGCTATGTAGAGTAGGTAGATTGTTTGTCTTGCTAAAATCTCCTCTTGTCTACCTTGTGCTTTTCACTATGCTTGTCCTATATCTTTCTGTTCACCACTGATATTGTTTAGTTAGACCGAGCTAGGCTCATTCTCTGTAAAGTCCTCTGAGACATGCTTGTGATACAGGGCTACATAAATAAACAAACTTGATTTCCCCAGTCATTCATAACAGGCCTATGTTGACAGGATATGATGGAATAATCGAGTTTGTGATCCAATTCATGTAACCTTGTAATTCAATACAGCAGTACTTTACCGGAATAGATATAATGCAATCTATCCTATTTGAAAATAAATAATATAACCATGTTTTAGGTAGTTTGGAATTAGGCACTATATTTACATACAGAGGCCATGGAGCCTCCCTATGCACGATTACCATAACAAAACACACACTTCCACACAGCCATTTATATTGTTTACATATGTTAAAGAAGTCTGAATTGTTAGGTCACATTGTTCAGTGCTAATAAATACAGTCATTGAGCCCAAACTCTTACCTTACTTTACCATTTAGCAGTAAAACACAAAGTACAGACACACACTCACCTGAGGGCTGTCCAAAGCTGAATCCTGTAGATGAGGTTGTGATAGTGTTACTCCCAAACACAGACCCTTGTCCGAATCCAGAGCTTGGCTGTCCAAATGCTGGGGTGGCACTTTGCCCAAACGGCCCTGTGCCAGTGCTGCTGGCTGTGTTGGCGCTGTTGGTGCCAAAGGAGAAGGAGCTGGCATTGCTAGCAGTGGAAGCGCCAAACAGACTACCACCACCTCCTGTGGTAGCACTACTGGAGCTTGCTCCAAACCCAGCCTGGCCAAAAGAAAAGCTGCTGCATGTGCCGGTGTTGCTGCCAGGCTGGCCAAAGCCACTCACCTGGCCAAATATGGTTTTGCCAAAGCCAGTTCCGGAGGGGGTACCAAACCCAGTTGAGCCAAATCCTGTAGCTGCTGGGGCTGAGGAGGCTGGGGGCACAGCAGGTTGCCCAAAAACAGTGCTAGCAACAGCAGTTGCAGCGTTAGCAATGGTAGGGGTGGGGGTGGTGGCTGCAGGGGCAGCAGTGTTGATAATTGGTGTGACTCCAATGCAACTGCTGTCTGTTGTTGCAGGAGCAGGCTGAGTAAAGATGGAACCTGGTTTGTCAGAACTGGGCACCTGGAAGGCTGGTGAGGCCGACTGGGAAACAGCCTCTAGCGAAGGGGTGGCTGTGGCTGGGGGGGGTGCAGGAGCAGGGGTCGTTTCTGGGGTGGTTTCTATTGTGGGGACAGCAGCAGCTGGTGTTGGAGGGGTTGCTTCAGCTGGTGGGGTGATGGAGGCAGGAGGGACTGGGGTGGGGGCAGGTGAGGGCGCAGATGCTGGAGGTGTTGGGACTTTAACTGTGGTTGCTGTAGGTTCTGTGGTGGCTGTGTCTGTTGCAGGACCTGGCTCAGCTATAGCAGGTGGGCTAATTCTCTCTACAGTGGGTTCAGGGGCGGGTTCTGATTCAGGGGTCGGGGTGGGATCTGAAGGGTGTGTGGGAGCTTTAGGCTCCTCTGGGGAGTCTAGAGGGGCTGCAAGAAGACTACTGAAAGACGTGGGTAAAGCTGAAGCAGTTGAGCTACACTGGGGAAGGGAGAAGGCCAGCTTAGTATTTGATTCAGGAGGCTTGAAGACACCGCCTGAACTCACTGACGCTGCCCCCTTGGACAAGTCTGTGCCTGTACAATCTTCAGTGGGCTTCTGGACAGCTGCACCAAAGCTAAACTGTGCTGCTCCCTTGCCTAGACCAAGTCCATTCTCCCCAAAGTTAAATGAGGCAGCAGTGGGTTTGGCAGAAGGATCTTTAGCCTCTTCTCCCTGGCCTACGCGTAGTCCAGAAAAGCTGCCCAGAGTCTCTCCTCCAATTGCTTTAGGGGGCTGGGGCTCTACCCTGAGGGCAGGTGTGGTGGAGGAGGGTCTGACTGGTTCTCCTGACATGTTGGGAGGTGGGGTGGGGGAGCCAGGGCCTAGAGCAGGGGAGGTGGACTTGGGGGTGAGGGAAAAAGGCTCCTCCCCTGTCTGGCCAAACATCATCTTGCCACTTCCGCTGAAGGAGAATTTACTAGCATCCTTCACTGGAGTTAAAGATTTATAGAGGGGAGATAGAAGAAAAAAAAAAAGGAAATGATTGATCAGGGCATCCAAGTTTGATTAAATCTCACTCTATTGCATGTACCATATATCAAGCGGTTGTATTTTTTGTACCTTGTGAGATTCCAGCTCCCTGAGGAACTGAAGTGAAACTGAAGTTTGAGGACCTGCAAAAGAAATCAGCAAAGAGACCAGACTGTTGAACATGAAAATAATTAATGTCAGGTGCCCTTTGCATCTCAGAATGCCTCTTTAAATAACCGTTAAGTCGACTCACGCTGCAGCGAAGGAGAAGCCTTTACTGCTGCTTTGCTCCACTGAACTGGTGGGGACCACAGGAACATCTGCTTTGGGCGGTCCACCTGAAAGATACAGATGGGAAAAAGAAATTAATGAAGACACACAACTGGAAATTATTCAGCATTATTCAGAATTACACAATCCTTTACTCAAGGATCATAACCAACCCTTGGATTGCAATTGTATTTATTTATGGACTACACTCAGTTAATAGGAAAAGGACCACTTAGATAAGATGCATATGTAAAATAACACCATACTTACCAAAAACGAAGCTTGACTGGGGGGCAGTTGCACTTTCAGTGGACACCTTCAGGATACCTTGGTTAGGATTCTGAGGAGACAGTTCCAAATAAACATTGACTTTTATAGCTTTACTCTATATAATCTTTAAACAAAAAAAAACATTAAATGTCCCTGATATGGGGGAGTTAAAAAGTAGGCCTGTATAGCCTCCTATGAACAGACCACTATAGGTTATAGCAGGCGCAGTAAGCTATAACCTCAGACAGACGCAAGCAATAAACACACAGAAGTCTGTAATGCTTATTAATGCATATAACATTTTCTATTAAACATAATTCTGTTTCTACTCATTTAAATAAAACACAAACCAGGCATTTTTCTAGTTCAGAATACTAAAACGCACTGTATGTATGTGCATAAATGTGGCTGTGTATTCCTACGCTTGGGTCATCCCCATAAACTTGAACCTGGGCCTCAGTGATGTAGATTTGTGTGAGGAATTCCCCTGCCCTTCTCACCCAAGTGCAATTTGTAACACATAGGAGGGAGCTGGGGCATTTCTCACCCCTGCAGTTAATGGTGTGTCTTCACACAGGGAAGCTGTGAGCAAACTGTGAATTTCCCGGAGCTGAATGGTCTTTACAGTTGTGAGCATATAGATGGATCAAAAATACACAGTAGGATTTCAAGATTGGCTTTTCTTAATCATTGAAGCTGCTCTCTGTAGTTTTGGGAAGAAATCTCAACCTCAGATAAAAAGTACTACTCATCCTTTTGAAATTTCTATGGTGCGGCTATATCTACAAACAGTTCGGAAATGAAGCTGACCAAGCAATTAATCTACTTATTACAAAAACAAATCAGTTCTCTTTTTAATGGACAAGTGGCACAAGAAATGCGCTGGCTGTCCCTGAGTCTCACACTTTTGATCTGGTTTAGGCTATTTAAATTGAATATGGGCAGTTGCCCCATTAAAATGATTCTTATAGATAGTGTTTGATCAGGCCAAATAATTGGAGACTATATTCTGTTAGTATTCTGCCCTCACTGGAGTGTTGAGGTACTGACTAGCTTGGCAGATAGTTAAACAGGTTTCTTCAATAATCATCATCATAAGAGGCAGCAGGTAGACTAAATATTAGGATGTTTACTGTTGAAAGCACAATGAAACTGAAACAAAATAAATTCCAAATTACAATGTGTCTCTGCCTTTCTTTTACATTGTCCCCTAACGTTACTTGTTTTTGACTCAATATATGTCAAATACACACAACACAAATATACACAGTAGGTGCTGGTTAGTTGGTGTAAATGTTAACTGGATTACTATTAGTTTGTATCTAGCTAGCGATTAGCGCAAATGCTAACTTAACATTAGAAACGCCATAGCATGCTAACGCGATTAGCATTGCTAACGTTTTTATATTTATTAAAAGTCAAAGAAGAAACTAGGGACTTTTCAGGTACGTATTAAAGCTAAGAATCACGTAAAGATAAGTGTTTAAACGAAATATTACTTATTACTTACAGACATATGTTGTTTAGGGATGAAGTAAACATTTGAAAGTAAATAAAAAAAACAGCCGTTGGTAACTGCAGACCTAACTATGGCAAGTCTAGAAGGACAACAGCGCCAGCAAGCGACGTACAGTCTATCAGGTCTCTTAAAGGGGCAGCACAGTTATGGCTTTAATTTTAGCAGGTCTATGAAAGTTAACAACTAGGATGATGTAAAATAAGTTTACTCCTCCTCTCCTTTAGGTTTGACCATTTTAACATCTATTCAACAAATATTCTGTTGGATAGTCTCCCAAAAAAATACTAGTAGAAAAAAAAATTGGTATAGATCACATTCCCTGATTGTATCTTGCAGGTCTCACAGGGAAAATGAATTAGCCTCTTTCCATCTGCGTGAAAACACACAGAGAGCGTGCTATGAGTTCACTTCCTCCTCTCTAGTTCTATTATGAAAGTCAAAGAAATAAGACTAAAACAAGGCTAAAAGTCTAACGGCCCTGTGACATAGAATTTTGTGGAAGCTTATCTGCTGGGAATTGAGAGTCTGCCGATTGAAAGTCTGAAATATAACCCACATGACCAAAAGTGGAGAACAGACTGACCGACCGACCGACCGACAGACATTGTGATGCATAGAGCCCCTGCTGTCACGGGCCTAAAAAAAATGAAATTTACACACTCTACTTTCACATGTAATAATGGAAGGAGCTTCCATTCCATAGCATTTCTGAAACTTTTCCTCCATCACTGAGTGCAGTGGCATTTTCCCCAGTGAGTAGTTATCTCAACCAGTATTCAGTTGGCACAGCTCTCAGGCAGCTCTAGGGCATTAGCTAAGTAGTGTGTCAGCAACCACTGCTTTTCTTTGAACTCCTCGATTAAGTCAAGTCAAAGTTTATTTAAAGTGCAATATCACACCAGGGTGTCTCAGTACACTTCACAGCAATGAAACAACACTAAAAGAATCAAGCAGAAGAAGCAGAGGATTAGCAAAGGAACCCATATTGCAGTATTAGATATGGTATTGCAACTAGCTTGAGCTGGTTGGCAAGTAGGCCGTTCAAGTACTCTGATTCTGCATTCATGTCATATAGTTTTAGCTGTAAATACAAACTGCTGAATGATCAACCCCCTAGTGGTAATTACAAGTGGAATATGTGGGGATTTTTTGCAGGCTCCGATATCTCCCACATAGCCCACAAATTGCGGAAGTGTCAACCCAAGAGGTAAACGCAGCAGGGAATCCACCGATGCCTGCAGTCCAAGGTATTAAAAATCCAAATTATCAGTTATATTCACACTAATACAATCAACCATACAAACACATAAAAAACACTTTCAAGCTGAATCAATGAAACCCCTGATTCTTCTGCTCATTCCGACATGAATGTGGTAGAAGACCAGCAGCCAGCACGGTGTGTGATCAACACTAAAAAAATATCAAATGGACTATTGTAACTTAACTGTCGGGACAATTGTTCAATCACAGTGTGAGTGTTATTGTGTTGAAAGGGCGTTTTAATCGCTTTTTGGGTTTGATTGGTAAAGATTGCTTTGGCCCTCTAATTGTGTATTGGAGAGCAGTGCTCCCTCTGAACTGGAGGTATGTAATGCTCTACAGTGAAGTGACGAGATTTTGAACACAATCGGTCGTCATGATGCTAACAACTAGGAAAATAAGGCCCAGGTTGAAAATAATCTTAATAATCCTTTAAGTAAATATTAAATAGTGTTGGGTATCGTTAAGATTTTACTGAATCCGGTGCCATTTTAGATTCTCCTCATCAATCAGATTCTTTATAAATTCCCTTATCGATTGCTACTGTATACATTTTCAGGGTTAAGAGATAGCATGCAGCTTTAGTGGAGTTAACTTTGTTTATTACTCCAGACAGACATTGCTGTGTAAATTTTCTTTTGTCTTCAAATTACTTTGCAAAACAGCTAAGGAATATTTAGCAGAATGCCTTACTTTAGAGAACAAAATACGAGAATAAGTTAAAAAAATTCAAGTAACTGGAGGTCAACCTAACAGAACAAAAACAAAATTTTTGCCACTGCCTGCATTTATCACTTTATTGGGTCAAGCACGCTCTACCTGTAATTACAATATTCCATCATCACTTGAAGGCAGCATCTGCTTGTTACTGTAGTGATATTTGCCACAGCGCAAAACAAGTACGCCAAATCTAGGGGATAATGATGTAACATCAGACGCAATCAAAAGCAAGAGAATAAAAATGAGTCTTAAATCATTGTTTAAAGATGTTGATTCAGATAATCTGATAACTGTGCTTGACCATGCAATAATGCTTTGTAATTAAAAGAACTTTAAAGCTGATTCTAAAATTCACTGGTAGCCAACACCAAAGGACAGCACTAAAGTAATGTGAGACCTATGTTTGTGAGACCCACATTTTGGATCAATTGGAATCGACCCAGAGAAGCCTGGCAGAGGCAAGTAGACAAAGCCTTGCAGTAGTCCATGTGCGACAACACAAAAGCATGAATAATTTTCTCTGTGTAGGCTTGGGCCGCTGTGAGAATTTAAAAACCGGTCCAGTAACCATCAAAATATCTGCCAAAACGGTAATATCAACTTTAAGCCACACGAGGGCGTACTACAATGGCATGTTAATGCAAAATATGTGCAGGCAGGTTAAACACGTGTTAACACAGACGGTCATTACACCATGGTGCAGGGTCATATGGTCTCAGACCAGGAGAGATAAGCCCCAAATGAAAAAAGCCATGAAGCTTTTTTATTTTTTATTAGCAACTTAAGAGTTCTATGTGAAATGGTTAGAGCAGCATTTCTCAGACACCAATAAGCCTTCAGACCGTCAAGAAGCCGGTTCAGAGCGGCTTTCTGTGCTGTGTGATAGGAGAACTTTACACAATATGAGGTGCATGTTATGATGTGTTACACTACATCGCAAAGATAACCAGTCAGAAACTACAACAAACTATCACGTATGTTTACTGGCTTACTAGTCGAGAGGCTAACCTTCCATGGCTTGCACTAGCCCGTGCCTCTAGATCCGGGTGCCGTTGAAGAGTACTTTTTACATGATAACTTTTCCTGGCCTGCAGGACTGCAAGACCGGTCTGCATTAGGCTTGTAGTAGCTGTGTAAAGGCTAGTGCGTGTCCTGCGTTGCTTAACAACAAAAGCAGTAGTAATCTGTGTGTGAAAGGGTACAAATGTGTTGTCGCCCTCTAGTGGTCAGAAAATTGGGCTGTGGGAACCCTGAGAGACTTGCGCTGGGCAACATTTTAAATAACCAAATATGAAGGTAATTTAAATCAGAAAAAAATCGGCAGGTAATTTCCACCAGCGATGAGTTCAGTCTATCACCGATCCCCAATGTATTTGTCCAATCGCCCAACCCTAATGAGCAGAAGAGCAATATTTGTGGAAGGACTGACAGAATGACATGGCTGTGCGGGTGGACAGAGAAATGAAAAGATGAATGATAGAGGGTTAACTCTTTGAGTGGATGGATAGGTGATGATACTCACTCGTTTGGCCTGGTTTGAAGCCACTGTTGCCAATACCTGCTGGATCACCTGAGCTGCTGGAGCTGGGACTGAGGAACTGTAAGAGAGAGAGAGCGAGAGAGAGAGTGTGTGCCAGTTAATCAAAGCATGTTTTAAGAAGTGATTTAAAAGATCTAAAAGGTGACATTTTGTGTCTCGGACCCAAATATGCGAATATTTTTATTGTTAGATATGATTTTGTCCAGAATCTCCATGACTGTATTGTAGGTAGAGAGATAACAGAGAAACTATGATCAGAACAGTCATTCTTCTACATTTTCTAATTGTGTTAACTTCTTGTAAATGAAATAATGCTGAAGTTTAACAATTCATCAGTTTGCTGGGGACTCCCTGGAACCCCCTCAAGGACCCCTGGTGGTCCCCGGACCCCACGTTGAGAAACACTGTTTTAAAGCAAGGCTGAACTGACCAGAAGCTAACGTAAAAACACCTGAGCCTGAGTGATCATATCATGTCTTAAAAGCATTGTTGCTGCATTTTGAACAAGGAGATGGCTCTCTTCCTGAGACATGCTCAAGGTTTTGCTATAATGAAATCAGATTTTTCCATGCCAGACCCTGAAAAAGACTTCTCTTTTGCCATGCTTCATAACTGGAGAAAGTAGGACATGTTCATGGTGCATTTTCAATCTTTTACAAACTTATGCCAAATAGTTGACAAGATATGATATTTACCCACTGAAAATATATCGCCAAGTAGGTACAGGTTTTACTACACTATACTACTACGTCTTGTGTGTATGATTGGGTGAGTGGGTTTTGGCTTTTGTTAGCAGTGAACGAGGGGGTTGGGTGAAAACCTAAGTCAAAAATGGTCTTATTTCTTTCATATAATACTCTGTATTAATATTCTGCTTTTTAGGGACTCACCAAATCACATAAAAATTGCTGAGCGCTGAAAAATATTTGGTGACAACTTTGGGTAGTTGAAGTAATAATCCATCACATTTTCATAAAAATTCATAAAAAACTATTGTCGATTGACATCACACAAGCGATTCAACCTATACACAGTTCATGAAAGCTTTTACATTTGCTGTTCTAAACACCTATGACTGGGTAGCCATTTCGCAGGAAAAATCCTCTGGCACACTGGAAGTGATGGAATTTTTATTTTTTTTTGCCTTCATTGATAGGTAGTAGAGAGAAACAGTAAAATGAGGCCACAGAGAGGGGGAGGATATGCAGCCAAGGGCAAGGGCTGGATTTTAACCCACGCTTCTGCGGGAAGGAATTTGCCTTAATGGTACACGCTCTACCAATTGAGCCACGGGGCGCCCCAGGAAGGAACAGTGTGAGAAGCGTCCACAAGCGATCAGGAGTGAATGCGAGTCACGGTTTATGAGTAGATGCTGTTAATGTGTGATTTTGAGCGTTAGCGGTTAGCTTAGCACAAATTGAAGTGGTGAAGTGGACTTCTGCTAAATTCTTCTGCTGAATTTTGTCAAAATCTGACTGGCTAATAACTCCACCATTTTTTTCTCAATCATTCCAAAAAATTGTATTTTTGTTCGGGCATGTCCATGGACCATGCATACCAAATTTGGTGTCATTTGGGTTCAGGAGGAGGGGAGATTGTCAAAAGTTTTTCCAAATTTCCAAGACGGCGGAAAATCTGTCCAGGTGGACGTTATGGGTCACAATTGTAAATTTGTTCAGTAGACCAAATGACAGCTATATACCAAGTTTCAAGTGTCTAGGTCAAACAAGGCGGCCTGGAGGAACGTTTAAGTTTTGCTGCATGTTATAGCGCCCCCTGTGGCTGAAACGTGCCAAAACTGCTTGGAGACCTGCTTACTAGGAATTGCGTTGTGTGCGCCAAATTTGACAAATTTTGACCAATCAGACTAGGAGCTAGAGCCATTTACAATAGGGGAATAATAAGAATCTGACCAAAAACAAATTTGCTTAGGTATTCCCAGCTGTGCTGGGAATACCTAATAACTGGTGCGATCGCCACCATGGTTGAACAGACAAAGATAAGGCCGGTACCAGCAAAAACCCAAGCTGCATTAACAGAAACTACAAGTCAGAACAAACAGATTAATTGCTCAGAGGAAGGCAAGCGTGCTAAAAAGGAAAGGGATCGTCTCCAAACCCAAAGGTACAGTGAACATCACCCTGGCCATGAAAAGTACTCAAAGATTTTATTTTCTTTTGGACAGGTAGGTTTCACTGTTGTTTATAAGCTGCAGTCTACATCAAGTAACTATATTATAATAGTAGGCCAATGCCTAAATTGAGTTGCATCTTGTTAGATCTATTGCTAGTCTAAGTAGTGGTAAGTAAAAAAAGGTCTAGTCTAAAATTACTGTAAGCAGTAAGTCGGTCATGTATTTGCCTGTAATAGATATGCAGTAATGTAACAGTTATCGCATCGTTTCATAAAACATGCTTAATATTTTTACATAGTGTAGATATTACAGCCTCTGCAGACATGGTTGCTCTTAGGCACTAGCTTAAATAGTAGCATTCCATTAGTAATTTCGCTTGTCTCAGTTGAATAGTACATGCTTGTATGTTTGGGGGTGTGGGAGGTGCTGTCAGTCCAGTGATAAAGTAAAAAGTAATGGCAAACCGTTGTGATGTGATTACTGGGAAGTGCAGTGCAAAACACCACACCAATGACACTTCAAAGGTTTCAACAAAATAAATACATCATTGAAGAAATCTGTTAATGTTGCTTTCCTCACAGCCAATTGCTATCAGTGTTATTGTACTCAGCTTCACTTGTTATTGGCAAAGCAACAACGTGATCTATATTTTAACCGTTTACAGATACCAAGAATTCCAAGTGGCTACTTGCAGCCTTGTGGAGAATGTTTTTCCCAAGTATTCGTGTACACAACCAACATTCCAAGAAGACAAGCACAACGCATCATTCACCTTTGAGATGTGCCGTCTGCTGAGAGGATGTTTGAGGACGAGAGCAATGTACAGAATTCATTTTTATTTGACCTATAGGCCAGGTTTACCATAAATGCACACAAATTAATTTTTCAAGTTACTTTTGTATCTCCATTTGGTAAGAGGTAAACCCCATTTACACCTGGTATTAAAATGTGATCTGTATCTGGATTATCTGGAAAAAGAAAAATGCATGTTACTTTAAGGTGTAAATGCACACAGCTCTCATTGCAATCGAATCGAGTCAGTCAGATGTAAATGCAATCTGTACGGTGTGTTTGCATTGCTCTTCAGGTAGAAACATCATCGCTCACTCTGGAGTTTGCCATCCTCTCAGTTTCACTGAAAGACACTGAAGCATGATCCACTCCCATCAATCATCATTCCATTCCTTCATCAATAGTGAAGGAAGTCACCGTAGTAGCACTCACAGGAGCTGCAAGCGCTATTGCAGTAAAAACGACCTGTTGTCATTTCTGTTGCATCTATACAGTATCACGTCCAATGACCCTATACTCGCCATGTTTGTTTATATTGACAATGCTACCTCCCCACCTACTTTGCTAAAAATGAAATCTGATGCAGACAGAATGCAGACAAGAACATATCTAAATGTCAGGTGTAAATGCAAAGGGTGTGATCGGATTGGTCATTATCCAGATAGCATATCTGGATATAGATCGCATTTTAATATCAGGTATAAATGAGGCCTAAATGTTCACTTGGCCCACACAGGCAAATTAATGCCCACCCAAGTAAAACATTTTTTAGATTCATTTTGGGTGTTGTGATGATGCAGTGCATGGCATTGGTCAATAGTCAGTTGACAACAGAAGTAAAAGTTTGAAACGTAGGCTACAATATACTGAGGAGGTAAGCAATTCGTAATCAGCTGTATTTGGTACTTGCTTCACCAAAGAAGCAATAATCAAATGGGAGTATAACAATCACCTAATGTTGCAATAGCAGATTCGTCAATGCTAGCCTCATTGGCTTATACTAGAGTGAGAGACATTAGTGCCTAAACGTATGAGATACTGGGTGTGATAAATGTATTGTCAACAACCCTCCCTGTTGAAAAAAATAATCAACATATTGGAAACACTGCATGTGTAAGGCTGTGATCACATGGAATGCGATTTTCTCCTACGCAAATGCAAGGCGCAGCTGTAAGCATTGTTAGTAACAGAGAGAGCAAGAGCTCAAAGGGCACAAGGAGAGTTGCATCATTTTTGTAGCCATGGAATTATAAATGCTGGGTTTAACTAGATAATCTTCAGTAAAAAAAAGGGGATAACATTGAAAATAGACAACAACAAGTTAAGGCTAGGTCACAACTAGGAAATTTTAATGCCGATTACAAGCCCATCCAGAGTCTGGGCTAGTCAGACCTGGGGGGTACTGGGGCCTAATGGTCGGCACAGATTATCCTTGATTGTGAATGGACTCAAGACTGCCGACTGACCATTTAGCCCAACCTGATTTTTCAAACATGTTTGTCAGGCCAAGTCGGGTCGAGCTTGTGTAGTGTGAAGCTGTCCAAGCCTCGGCAAGACTGAAATCTGAGGATGACACTGGCAACAGGCAAAGGGAGATTAGATGTAGGGAGAAGAAAAAAGAGAATGAACTGGAAGAGTAGTCATGTTTAACAACAACAATGCCCACTCATGTAGATAGTTTATATTATTAAGATTCCCAATTCCCCTTGCTCAACTATTAAGAAGTTGCTATACAATTTCCTTCTTTCATCTTCTTTCCATCTTATAAAATTGTATTAAATGGCAATGTGCCTGAATCAATGCAATTACAATGAAAGAAGTCTCATGCAAAATTCTTGTAATAATGTCACTTCAAAATACATTTGTAATGTAAATGTGATCTGTAGCTGCTGTACCATGGAGCACGAAATGATAGAACACCCATTGTGTAGCTGTATTAACAGTGAACTCTTCTAGATGAATGGGTAAATGTTTTTAAACGTCAGAATCAGGTAGTGTGTGATCCCTTGTCTTCATGTGTGACGCACATCTTTGTCCCGTCAGCCTAGATCAGTCTTGTGGTCTGACCTAGGCTGAAGAGGATGAGAAGCCCATTCCTTGTGGTTTATTTCTCTGTCTGAAACTGATGTAGTGTGTGAGGAGGCTTAAGTTAAGACATGTTTAGCTTGGAGCACCCCAAACTCACTGCTTGCAAAGCACAAGGTGCATACTTTGGAGGAGACGCGTGCCTGCTCAAAAACGCATCCTATGAGATCATGGACTAAGACTATTCTGCACCTAAATAACAAACCAGTAAGAGGTCTACTATGTCCACAGTATTAAGCCTACATTTACATTGTTTAGCATGCAATGTGTCTGTTCTTTTACTGCTCCTCATGGGTGAGAAATAATTAAGGGGAAAAGTTAACATTTTGTGATTATTCCTAAAGAACTGGAAAGGAAGTTAAGGGTTACAAAGTAAAGAAACTATTTTTTCTTTATATATATAGTATTGACACCTACTTTCTACTGCTTCTAGAGTCATGTACCAAATTAAAAATAAGTGATTTTAATGTGTCATCCTTGATAATTCTAAGAACTGATCTAAACTAAATATTTTTACCTTACACTTTCTGATAATATGAATGTCATGAATAACATCAGTTAACAAGCAAAGAGACTGGCTACACCGATATTGGAGCGAACACCAAGATTTGGTGCACTTTTTCTATAGCATGAGGGCAGAGTTTGTCTACCATCACTGAATGTCAAATTATTCATGAATTATTCATGAAGATAAGTTTCTCTGTTGATGAGGCAACTGTCACCGATTTCCTCGGGGTCGCTGAGTAGCCCTATATGGACTACCAAAAACCTGGTCTGGGCTACCAAAATATGCCTTTGGGGAGCTTGATGGACACAGAAATTCATAATTTGCTGACTAGCTAGGGCTGGGTATCATTTAAAAAACTTTGGAACCAATAGAGTCTGTGAGAGTGAAAGAGTGTGTATGAAAGTGTGGGATAGGGGAAAACCCACTTTTATAAATCAACTTCTTTTCTATGCCATGTCTTGTTTACTCGTTATTGTGAGCAGGGCTAATTTGGAAAAAGGCCCCAGGGGGGTCTGCCCAAATATCAACCACAAAAGTGGAGCACAGCCCAGTCAGGCATAAAGAGTGGGATGCAGGCAAAGCAGGAGAAAGGAAGGGGGTGGGTGGGAGGGAGTATGTGAATAATGGAGTGAATGAGGGAAGCCAAAAGGAAGATAGAGCTTAACACTGAGGGAGGAAGTGGAGAGTGCTATAGTGAAAAATGAGACATGCCCATCAATGAAATGGATAAATAAGCACAAGACAAATTTATAAGGTCAAGAGAGGGTATGGACATGGACAGAATGTTTAACACAGAGCATTGGGAAGACAAAACTGAATAAAAAAGAAACTATTGACAGGACCATATGGCAAAGATGCTATTCTAGAGATGTGGAGAGCTTGAGAAAACAAGCTAGGAAAGCAGACATCAGCTGATCTGAGAAATACAGGGAGAATGAGCAAAAAGTGCTGAAGGCCAAGAGCGAGAGCGAGAGCCATAAAGACTGCTGGCCTCTGCTTGTCTTGCATAGGGCAAGATCAGATTAGATGGAGTCAGTCAGCTGATAAATCTATGCTGACGAGACACACAAAACAAACACCCCTCATGGACTCATAATGAGAGACGCATCTATTCACTATTCCTGAAAACGAAAGCGTAGAGCGCCATCTGCCTCTCTACAGTCCAGCTGTTGAGTGTCTGCATGTGCGTTTGCACCTGCAGAGAGTGTAAGTATACTCAAGATGTGCTGTAGTAGGTGGGTGGCATACCAGTGTCAAAGTGGATACCAGCATAACTTGATGTACCCTCTCATTGGCTGATAGCTCTTATGCAAACCTAGCAAAGTTCTGGAATAAGAATTACTAAGATTAAGAATTTTACCCCACTGCCAACCCATCTTAATAGGCCCTTTTCACATTCTGTTTCTCAATGCTTCTGCATTGCTTCTGCATTGAGAAACAGATAAAAAAAATGTGTTCCTCAAGTTTCAATCCATGGTCCTGTTCTGTTCAAATGACATTGTTATGTCTTTAAAAGACTGTAATGTCCGTCATTACGCTGATGATACTATTCTTTGTTTCTCCAACTCTGTACAATTGGCCACAGAAAATCTGCAACATGCCTTCAATGCAATGCAAAAGCCACTTGTCTAAAATTGTTGTCTGGTTTTAAATGTTGATTTAAAACGAAAAAGGATTGATTACACTAGTCTTCATATTTGCACTATCAATGGTACTCATACTGAAAGAGTTCCTTATTATAAACCTATGCATACCTAGGCATATTGATGGTTGACAAATTTAAAACTCATGTTGACAAATGTAACGTATATTTGTTGATGAAACTTGGCTACTTGTACAGAAACAAAGCTTTCTTTTCTTTTCACAGAAGAAAGAGGCTTGACAGAGCACTTTTTCTCTCAGTTTTGATAATGATGACGTTACAGAAACACGATATCAAAAAGTGACAAACCGCACACCCAGTGAGGTTCTGACTGTTGGGAAATAAACTAATCAGGGATGAAGGCATTGTATTTGAAACTGTGTGACAAATAAAAGTACTAGAGCAACTAGAGAGCCTAGCGGCTTATTCTCTTATACTGATTTACAGAAACACAGCCAACACTACTCTACAGAAACACAGCCAACACTACTCTAAGGCCCTTGGATGCAGTATACCATTCTGCTTTGAGATGTATTACTGGTGACAGTTATGGTACCCATCACTGTATATTGTATTAAAAAAATGTTGGCTGGCCCTCTCTCTCTCTGTAAGGAGAGACCACAATTTGCACTTGTTTCTTTACAAAGCTATTCTGTTTAAATTGCCATCTTGTCCTTTAAATCACTTTTACAGTGGAATACTGAGGCATACCACACTTGCTCACAGGACTGGTTAGTAATCCAGGTTCCCCAAGTTAGTACAAACATAGGTAAGACTTCCTTTAAAGTTTGTGCTCCTCAGTCCTGGAATGCCTACAATGCCTAGTGAAACTCACTCGATTGTATCCTTGGGACATTTTAAGTAATTTATTCTTACTGCCACTGCTTTGATTGATATCCTTTACATTTATTTTATTTCTGTTTTCATTTGAAAGGATGATCTGCTTTTAAATATCATCCTTGTTAAATCTGGATTATTTTAGGCCTTTTAAATTGTTTACCTCTCTGAAATCTCAGCACCACTGAAAAAGAGGGCGAATAGAGAACTAAATAAAGGTTGAATAAAGGTTGAATAAATGCAATTATGTTAATGTTGACATTAAAGAAACTAAACCCCAAACCCAAACCTGTGGTGAAGCCTGACACCTAATGGTGAAATGTAGGGTACTGAACTGGCCACCTGCTATTGGCTGGTCTTTGTACCAGGTGATGTCACCTTCTATAGAGTACAACAGGTGGTGACAAGGCACAGATTTTAGGCTTAATTTCCACATGTGAAAAAATTGTTGTAAACCATTTCATTCCAAAATAGCAAACAACAAACATATTTGCCTGATGAAGGTCTGATGACCGAAAATAAATTATCATGCAAGTTTAGACAGTGTGTGGGATACTATTCCTTTCTCAGCATCTAAACCTTTTTGGTTGTTGTCCTACTCAACTGTCACCCAAACATCTTTAGGTGTGCAAAAACTTTTTTTGGTTTGATTCCAAAATAGCAACATTGTGAAACTGCTTGGCTTTCCTGTCTAAGTAACTAGGAGACAGCATTTTGGAATTTAATGACATTAAAAAAAAGGTACCATGTCTAATTTCTGGGTCAATGCGGACCTCTATCATTCAGCAATTGAACAACAAACTAAAAAGATACACAGCTTGGCCCCTCCTCAAGCACATGCCAGCTGCAAACACTCCACGCCCCCCACCATGGAGAGCACTGTGCAGTATGCGCAGAATATAATGTATGGATGGCGGGATAAACCAGGAGATTGGAGAAGTTTATTTCTTTAATTACATTTTAATTTTGTTGAAATTTAGTCAACAATAGTCTCTGGAATAAAGTCATTGACTTCAGCCTTGTCTGTTTTTGTCGATTTTTCATAAATCACACGGATTCTGGGGATATGATCAATGTCATTGAAAGCTTGCCTACTCATGTGATTGAGGATACCAACCTTGTAACTCGTGATGTGGAGTCATTATACACAAATATTCTCCACATGATGGAGGACAGAGCGATGGCATATTTTCTTAATGAGTGGAATGAGAATCTACTTCTCTTAAATGAATGTATTGTGGACCTGGCCATGTTTGTACTCTCACATAATTATTTTATTTTCTTAAATGGACTATTACCTACAATGCCATGGTGTTGCATGGGCTCTACCATGGCTTTGGACTTTGCAAGTTTATATGTAGGCTAAATAATACCAATAACCCTCTTTCTTACAAATATCCTTATATACAAGAGATTATTGTAAAAATAAAAATTATCCTGTAGCAGCTCATTTTATTGAAGCCAATCACCCCATCTCTGCACTTAAAATATATTGGTACTGAAAAAGTTAACCTGCCAAGAAAAGGGGGTGATTTAGATAAAATGCTCTTGATACAGGAAGCTTTTTGGTTACCTTTGGATACCACAATACCCAATACCAGTTTTAAATGTCCAGTTATATCTCTGACCATTCCTCTAAAAATGGATTAACTCCCTGATGACAAACTTTTATTTTTAAAAAGACACGGTTGTGTGTATGGTGTTTCATTATCCTTCTGATGTCACTGTGGAGATCTCTTGTAATTACATGGGATATAATTAGACTTTTAAAGGTTTTCTAAATGTTTATTATTATATATCTTATTGGGGATTCCGAAGATACATTTGATCTATTATAGTTATACTTTTCTACTCATGTAATGCAAGAAACAAGACTACGAGTCTAGCAGCCCCACAACATTGCATTTGCATCTCTGCCGGCAATTGAACTTGGGTCTCCTGATTGAGTCTGCAGTCTAACTCCCTGTGGTATACTTTCACCCACGCAAAAGTGTTGAACAGAGCGACCGACCGACAATGCGATCCATAGAGCCCCTGCTGTCGCGGGGCTAAAAATGTTCAATTTTCTCCATGCAATGTGTATTATTGATTGATGCTAGAAAAAAAAAGTCCTCCTAGTTTATAGGCTGCCTACACATGTGACATGGTGTCCCAATTTTCTGCAGGTGTGAGTTAACCTACTTAAAGTCCTGTGACGATGATCCACAATGAAGGTATAAGGCAAAACATGTTGGAATAAACCATCTTTTTTGGCGTGGAGAGAAATGCAATATATCTTTTTACTCTTTGGCCTTGTGACTTTTTCCGACCGCCAGCACCTAGTTTGGGTGTGTGCTCTATTCTTCTCACTTTCAGCTAGTCCTGGTTTATAACACCAGTAAACAACAGAGGTCCAATTACTGATTTGACCTGGCTTTGAATATGATCAGACAAAAACTTAGATCACAAAGCGGTGTGGTGAGGAGAGGTGTTAATTCTATCCACTCTGTGGTGCACACCTGTGCTGTATTGTGCTCTTCCTGCATATCGTGAACTTAGAGAGTGAGGTCAGACTCCCACACAATTAATTATTTAGCAATGTTTATTAAAATTGCATGGGCCCTGATCACTAACTCATAGACAGCGGAACGCTCTAATGTTGCCTCATACACAGCCATCCACATAAATGCATACAGCACAGTTCCAGGATGGGAAACACTATCTGCCACAGTGGCAGGTAATTCTCAGAAATTGTAGTATAATATTTACCAACAATTCTTCTTCCATTGAAAAAAAAGTGTCTGGTGAAATTATCCTCTTAGGTTTTTAAAATCAGAGAGCCTTTCATACAAAAAAAAATTGGTCGCCCATCTCACACAAGAAGCGTCCATCCAGATAAACTCAATTCAAATATATTTAATTTATTCATTTCATTTATCTTGAAATGATCTTGATGGCCCTGAAAAAGATTGGGCACGTCCTTAACTCCATTAACACTACACCAATATCTGTGCTGACCATTGGTCACAACTTCACAACACAAACACATAGTTGGATTTTTGTTTTTTTCACTCAAACCTACCGACAACGATGTTGTGTAAATATACAACAGGCATACAACCTATTTATATTTCAATATTTCTTGTCCTTTGTAATGTTCTGGTACAGGGATATATTTAAAAAGCTCACCATGATCAAAGAATAGAGGCAACATTTGACTTCCAAAAAGAAAATGTTAGATGAACACATACACATGAGCACTCATATAGGTGCACACACTCACACTCTCTTAGACACACACAGCAAAGAAAACCTACTTTGGAAAATATCTATGGGTTATCGCATTGTTCTAAAGTGTTTGTGCAATCATTGATAATAACTGAAAAATTGTATGGCAAAACGAAGTATATAGGCTACAGTAGAAGCATAGCACAGACATGCACATTTACCCCTTGATGCAAAACTGTTTGCATGTAGTCAAATGCCTACTTGCATCAATGCAATGTCACTCCATTTGCTCATATACCTATATTGTTGATGACTGTCACTTTGGTGTTTTGGCTTCATCGCTTAACATACCCATGTGGGTTTTCTGACATACACATGCAAGGGAGTATACAAGTCCACACACAAGGCATTTCAGACATATAGGATAGAAACAGAGCCAAACGTGTGTATATTAACACACACGTTTTTATTTATCATTATGTGTAGCAGTAGCCACAGCTGCTATCAGCTTGGTATGTCAGAGAAGTTGAAAAATGTTACACATATTGAAACACAATAGCCAGACACAATTAAATATTAAATATTGTCCGAAATGTCCGTGTGGCAAATAAAAAGTCAATTTGGAGTCCTAGTTTCTTTTTGATTATCTACCACTTTAAGGACCCAGCACCCAGTTGTCAGGGTATTATCGTGAGTCGAGCGCGTTGTATCTTATCATTCATCATGGAGCCAGAATGGCCCAGCAAACAGGCACACTTAATCTTGTTTAAACTAAAATTGCATGATTTACAGCCAGGGAAGACTGGAAAACATATGGCCCTAACTTAACCATCTTCTCTCTCAAAATGCAAAGCACCAGGCTGTAGCAACCACCTACATAATGCTGAGAACACATCCCACTATGACTATCATATGGCCACTGAGGCCTGAAATTAGAAGGCCATCCGCTAAAAAGCAATTCATTAATGTATAACCTAAGGAAATTCATAAGAAAGCAGTGGATTTGGTGCTAAGGTGTTAAACTTAGCCCTACTTAAACGCAGTGGACTAGGCAAAAGGAAGACAAACTACAACATTGAAGAGTCACCCTGCTCCATTCTGCTCTCCTGGCTACTAGCATTGTGCTGATATTGGCTGTCTGTAAAGGGAAATGATCGAACTGGTGCGTTGTCTGGCAGTGCCAATAATCTATACTATGTCGGAGTACAGTATAGGTTGCTGGGACATACGAGTAAGAGTAACCCTTTGCAATAGATGAGACAATGTGCTTGCATACTTTATTCATCCATATTGTTGCCCGGGCTTATTGAGGCTGCAATCCAACACCTAAGTCCATCCATGACATAGGTGGAAACCACATGGACAGAAACATAATAAAGCAGGTCACATTGACTGATTTTGGAGGTGGCACAACTGATCTTATAACACATGTAGCCAAGCTGTTTTGGTTGTATTACAGGTTGAATCATTCAGCAGTGAGAGATTACTGGTGTGCCATTTCTCATTCATTTTAATAGAGCGGTCAGTTCGAGGTGCTCCTCTGCTCTCTGCTCAGCCAAACTGATGCATGGGCATTTAAATGGTACATCGTTTTGCATTAGTGGTTGTTTAAGCATTAATCAACAGCATATTACTGTAGATAATAAAATTGTTTTCAGAAACGATAACCTTATTTATCTTAATGGGTAATGAGTTAGGAGTATATTTCATCAAATAGTTTGGCTAGCGAGTTCTCTACTGGTTGGGATAGTAACAGGAACTTGAAGCAGTGAAACAAATAACCAATTTTATTGATTTTTAAGTTGTTGCAGTTTTCTATATTGTAGATATTCTGTTTTTCTGTTAAATTGAAAATACAGAAAAAAAGAAGAAAGAACGTTTTTTTTCTGAGACCTCAGAATCACGTTTGACCTACCTACTGTAAGTTGCCACTACACCCTCCGCTATTTGAGAAACAATCTGCTGCATTGATTGATGGAAGGGCCATGCCTCTTCATTTTGCATAGTTTGACAATTTAAAATAAAAATGGCATTTGGGAAAAGCCACATGGAAATGAGAGGAAGCAACGTGAAAACAAGAAAGGTCATTTAACTTTCTTGAATTTTACTTTTCATTTTCCCCTTTTATTTTTCTCTTTTCTATTTAATTTTCCATTTTCTCTTTTAATTTTCACTTAATTTTGCTATGATCATTCATCAACAGTAAAAAATAAAGCATTTACCAAGATTACATTTTCATTCTGAGTGAAATAATCCTTCATACTCAGACAGCTGTCAGCAGTGATATCCCAACTATGTGTGTATTGTGGGCACTAACCAATGGCATGGTTGGCTGATGTTAAAGTCCTTTTTTGTAACAGCTGTGGTACTAATTAAAGCCAGGTCCACAAATAACATGCATTCACAGACGTAGGCACACACCTTGATAGCAACAGGAATGAACACATATAGATTTTTACGGCATGCATGCACAAAATACCGCACACAGCACTAAAGCTGATCCTAATCCCTGATGTGCACACCAACACACACCAGACTGCATGCGCATATTCATTCAGAACAGCAAGTGTACTTCTAAGTACCTCCAAGTTTGTGTGTGTGTGCATGAATGATAATGATGAAGATAGGTCACCTAAAACTTAATTTCAGATTTCAATATAATCTTGTAATATTAATGGGGAATACTGAGAAAAATTAAGCTTTTATTTGCACATTTAGACTTCAATCCATTTGATTAATTTGCAAGAAGAAATAGAGCTCAGTAGTCCGGCTATAATGCTTTCACTATATATTTGTTTACAAAAATAATTGGGCTGAGCCTTGCTGTTGTAAAGTACCACCACAATTGAGTAAGCTTGCAACATCATATGCTCCTTGTTGATTAGGCCTAAATGTTTTGTTCAGTGCCTATGCTTTTCCTTCTATGGGTCCTACATTATTTTCGCAATACTTAACCTTATAGCTGTTTACACCATTGACCTTCAAACACAAACCTCCATTTACTTTCTGATCTTTGGCACTCTCAGGTCCTGTGTAGTCTCAAGTTCAGCTGCATTATTGCTCACTGTATTTGTGCACTCAGTTATGAATCTAAATGGCCAATGCTCGCCATTGTGTCCTGGTAAGTGGGAGAGAATGAGGGGGAAATGTAGTTGAGTTAAATGTCAGATATGACAGGCAGGTGCAGCACGTGATGTCCAATTGTAGAGGGGCTCTTTGTGCTACGTTCTAGCCCCCAGCTATGGACTGAATTAGATGACTGGGTTATGCCAGCTGTGATGTGACAAAAGCACAAGCGATCTCTCTGGCTAGTCCATGGATGGACTTAAAACTGGAAAGCTTTATGCACACAGCAGGGACACACACATAAAGATATCTAGCAAATAGACACACAGCAAAAAAAGCATTCCATAAAACAACTCAGACAGTGTTTATGGTGATGGAGTTTTACCTGATGACAGTGGAAACAGGCATGGGAGGTCCCTTGTCCTTGAGCTCCTGAACGTTGACTACCTGAGGAACCGTCTTCAGAGTGGACTCTGTCAGGGAAGCGCTGACTGCGGCTGGAACAGACACAATGCACACACACACACGCACACGCACACGCAGATGGCACAATGTGTAAAAAAAAAAAACTGATCATCCAATGAACGGTTTGGATGATGTTTAAAGTCTGGCTTGAATTATATACAAATAACTGCAGTTCAGTCAGTGATCATCAGGGTACTGGACTAGGACACAAAGCTGTTGGTTCACCACAATTTGTGGTCTGATGGTCTGTGTCTCCCCCTGGTGACTTGCAGTAGACATGACAATGTCTGATATTCAACAAATAGAGCTTATTATACATACAATCTAGTCCAGGAAAGTAAATACCTCTTCATGACTGTTTTCCACAAAGATAATTAATGCTTTCACATGCCCTTGAATATTGGTGGTTGGTTCATGTTCCTCCTACCTGGTTTCTGATTGGCCATCTGCCTACGGAGAGCAGCGGCTGCAGCCTGTTGGGCAGGGATGGTGACGGGTACGGCCCTCTCAGTTGGTGGGGCTCCGTGTTTCACTGTCTTGGTGGCAAGCGCTGTGCTATCAGCCCCACCAAGGTTGATCTTATTGGTTGGAACTGGAATATCAACACAGTGAGCAACATTTAAGAGACTGTAAGTTGCATTGGTATACTGTGATAAATCTGACAGCAACTGAGAAGTAGGCGGTTTATGGCATTTTCAGTTGCATGCTGTATGCAATTCTGTGAACTCTGTGGCAGCAGAGCTAGCATACTTTACTTACTTGGGCTGGCAATGGGGCTGAGTCCCATGCCCAGGCCCAGTCCTGGATGAACCTTGGTAAAGGGAGTGGACTGGATGGCCCCAAAGCCTGGCTGGATGGAAGGAGTCCTCACCACAGTGGGGTGGCGGGGGGTGGAATATACTGACGGCATGACGGGCAGGGGAAGAGGTTCTGGCTCCAGCTCCTCCTCCTCCTCCAGCTCCAGGTGGGCTGGGTGGGGCTCCAGAGACTGGGACAGGGAGGAGGTAGAGCTCACATCATCCAAGTCCTCATAGTATTTGGGTGAGAGGAAGGCTGAGCGAGACAGGTTGGCTGGAAGAGAGTAGATAAAGGTCATTTAGATAACAGGCACCTATGAAATAGCTGTATTATGGTAATATTCTGCTAAATTCTGCTATCAAAACTGTTGTCATTTCAACAAAAATCTCATTGCCATTTGGCAATTAAACTTATATGTCTTGCCATAAGCTAAATATTGATTACATTATTTGTCGTGTGAAACCAGTTTTCAGATTTATATCCTTTTCAACCACAGTTGTTAATTGCACAGCTGAAGACAGTAATTACATTTTTTAGGACCAGATCAATTTCAAGGTTACATCTCTTCATTTATGGTAAAATCTGAATAAAAATGTTACAATTTTACTTGCGGTCAACAGGACTTTGGCAGAAATTTGAAAGCTTAATGCTAAAAATGGCATAATGTGGAAATCCCAGGTTTCCCTCTGGTGTTTTTGTTCACATATAAGTGAGGACATTCTTGAACTCTCCATAACAAATTTGATTTCTTATGATTTTAAGTCATTCTGTAGTATATAAAAAGCTGGATACACACTGGTATATTCTCATCCAACCAAAAATGTCTAGTAAGTAAATAAAATCTAAAACATCTATTCTGTATTTTTCTGTTTACACAAGAAAATCAAATAACCATCGCCATCTCCAGCTTTCCAGCTATGCCCTAAACACTCACCACTGAGCAGGGCAATTTCAAATCTTCTCTAAAAGATGAACTGCTGACATGTTTTGAAAGATAGTATAACCTTTGCTATATTAGGTTGAAAGGGAAAGGTGTACCTGGAGCAGTGGAGCGGACAGGAGGCATCTGTCCCTTTGAGAGGAAGTTACGCAGCTGGGACTGTTTTACTGGTGATATCTTGACTGCAGGAGAGACAACCATACTGTTACCATATGACACATGTATTTGGTGAAATGAAGAAAAATTAAAACATTTATGAATATATATATATATTTTTTAAAAGATATATAAAAAGAAAATAATACCTGGAGATTTAGAGGTGATCTTGGGAGGAGTGATCTCTAGCCTGGCTTTCAGGAGTGCATCCCTCAAACTCTCTAGCTCACTGTCCAAACTAAAAGACAGAACAAATATCACCAATCAATATCAACCCTTGTTCATCTTCCCTAGTTGACAGATGTGCAATTTTGTGATCCACAAATATCTAAAGAGAAGAGTCGGTGCAGGGATAAAAATAAATGTGAGATGTAAAGTCTGCCTTTTACCATCAATGCACAAAATTCTAAATTCCATTTCAGCAGCCAATGGAAGCATGAGCATTCCCAATCCCAATCCTGATTCCCAATCCTACTGAACAGGGTCTCCCTTATATTCATAGCCAACTCTAAATCCACTAAATATAATACTCAGTTATCCCTGAGATTTTCACATTCCTCCACTCCAACCACTTGTTCTTTGCCATCCCCTACCCAGCAGGTGCCGCTGCAGCAGTTTGAGTGTTTATAGCTGGTGGAGCAGTGGTCCAAGCTGAGCTCTTGTTGTAGAGGCGCAGTGAAGTGAGCTCCTTGATCAGCTGATCCAGCCTGCTCTTCTGCTGGTTGATGATGTACAGGTTGTTGGCAAGGGTGGTGAACAGAGCCTCACGCCCTGGGACCACCATGTGTCTGTGAGGGAGAGCATTATTTCTTGTCAAATGAATGAAAATGTGTTAAGGTTAAACATGCAACAGAAGGTAACATTTATCAGCAAGTACTTGTCTTGTTTTTCAATATAGCGAATATGTGTGAACAGGTTTTGAAAAACTACAGAGGATAAAATATCTTGATTATTTTGTTATCTGTCAATTTTTAATTTTTCATCCTTACTTCTGCCTTTTCTTCTTCTCCAGGTGTTTCTCCCATTCCACATCCAGGACGTCGTTGACATCCTCCACAGCAAACATGACATACTGATACAGCCTGCGGATCTCCTGATTAGGGGACCAAACATTCAGACAGACATAATTGTTGATGACTAATTTAAAGGCTTCGCCGAAAACAAACACAAAAAAAACTAATTTCAGTCATCCAGAGCTGCAAACTCGTCAGGGTTGAAAATGGGGATGGGGGACCCCCTCCCCTCAATCAATTGATACCATGATAACAACGTCAAAAGAAGACGGAAAATCGTGGCAGGAGAGTCAACGATCAGATATGCGCGAATAACAAGAATAATATTTCGGATCAAAAACAGCAAATTCAGTTTGCAGCTCTGGTCATCTGTTCTAATACTAGTTTTTCCCCTTTTTGTTTAACCTTGAGCTGTTCTTCACTCCGAGGGTCCAGAGGTTTCTTGTACAGCAGCTGCAGGTAACCTCTGTCTTTGCTGAGCTCACTCTGGGCCTTGGCTTCCTCTGCCCCAGCAAAGCCCTCCAGTAAGGTGGTCTTCAGTGTGCCAATGTCCCCATGGAGAGACTGAGGATCACAAAGACATAAAAGGTTTGGAGAGGCCGATAACAAAATACCAATTTGTAAGCTAGTCTTAACAAGAAGATCATAACTAAGAAAGGAAATAAACAAAACACATTGATTTGTATGACAGAACATTTTTGGAATAAACTCAGACTAGTTCCTACTGGTAAATTAATATGTCTAAGTACAAGCATTAGACTATCAAAGTCTTGCACTATGGCAATATGGTTTCACATGGACAATATCTCTATAAAGAATATTTTTCTCTTTTTTCAACCATAGTGTTACCTCTGTGGTCTCCTTGATCTCCAGGGTGAAAACATGGAGGTCGTCCGACTCCTTCCTCAGCTCCTTCATCTCATCATTGGTGCCGACCTTGAAGTCGGCCTTAACACTTCGTGCCTTGAGGTCATCCAGCTCCTTCTGGAAGTGTGCAGTCTGGCAACAACAAGTCAAGGGCATGCCTAGTCAGATAATTTGTGAAGTTATTTGAAAAAAACAAAAACAAAAAAAAAGAAGGTCCAGACTCATTTCACCACTGGTTCTGCATGACATTTCCACAACTTTGTTGTGACATTGAACCAAACTGCCTTGATCAAAATTGGCAACACTTGGTTCAATAACATAAGCATGAAAATTCCAATTTAACCTATGGTTATGAAAATTATTTCAGAGATGCCAAAATTCAAAAAAACGTGTATCAAAATACAGGGTTAGAGACAGTACATTGAAAAATAGAGATTTATAAATTTACTTAGAAAGATAGATTTCTTACAAATCAAATTACTTTCATACTATTTTCTACATTTATATGAACGCCAATACTTTGATCCCAATGTGATTATCACTACAATTAAGTTCCTAATAGTCCTTACGCACATCCCATTTCTCTGGTACTGAGCCAAACTGTGCACCACAGGCATCTAATTTGTAGAGAAATGGCTCGTGGCTCATTGAATGCTCCCAATAATTTTATTTAGTTAAATTGACAGCGTTTCGATACGGCGTGGGATCTTCGTCAGGTAAACTGTCATCCTGACCTTCGGGTCATGAGAATTAGATTGTTTTTGAAAAAATACAAAACACGGGCCGAAAATTTATGATTGATATTATTATTAGGCAAAAATTTTCAGCATGTCCAGATACATATCTGTACCAAGTTTGAGAGGGTTTATTATGGCACCCCCTTTGCACCAATCAATACCATTCTATGTGTCCAAATAATGAGTCAAAGGGCTCTCATACATTATTTTGCTAATCCTCATCTGGCTAACTCTACTATAATTCTATCATCTTCCTCTACCTTTAGTGTCTGGCCCCTCATCTCCTGTGCCTGGCTCATCCTCCTCTGACCTCTGCAGTAACATCACTGTTTTGCAGCAGATCACAGAGTCCAGGACACTTCTCTGCTTGAAAGTAATCATCCATCATCTATGATTTTGTTTTGTTTTTAACAACATGTGTGATGATTGTAACTGCATTGCCTTTTTTCAGTTTTTCTTGATTCGCCTACCTGTTAAGCAAAATCCTAATTTTCTTTCCCTAATTTATGAATGTGTATTGATTATACCCTGCACTCAATGTCAATACATTTATGTTATGTAATGTTGTTACAATTACCCATATGTAACCCATATCAAATAATGGAATTCTCACTAATGGCTGTATATGCTCAGTGTGGCAACCATTATGAAAATGAAAAGTCAATTCTATTAACTAAGTTAGTATTAAAAATGAATACTATCTATCTTAACCCTTACTCCATGAATTATTATTATAAAAATTGTTATGTGAGACGAAACCATCCAAGGAAATCACAGCTCACACCCTATGAAAATCAGCAGAGACCTGATTTCAATATATTTGTATCACCCTTCGGATTAATTTCTTTCCATCCAGTTTGTTATTTTATTTTGACAACACCAAGCTCTTTAAATGTGCGTGACATCACAAAATCTCTTTCTGGTCTGTGGCAGCAGCGTTTCAATGGATACAGTTGAGATTTTAAGCCTAAATTTACACATAAAGCGATGGGCAGGTGAATCATGCGCTCTATTCACAAGTGAGAAGAATCGATTGTGAAGATGGATAGGTCTGTCGGATGGAGACTACAAGACTGCTAATATCGATACAAGCATCAGATTCACTTAGCCAGCTAGATAAGAGTCAGTGACATAATTTCTATAGTCAGAAAGATACGGCATATGTCTATAGTTATCGGTAATAAAATGGGATCGGCTCGGTATTTTGGATGGGAAGTAATAGATAGATCAGTCAGGTGATGGCTGTATGTTTTTGACCATCTCAAACACACACACACACACACACACACAACTTTATTTTAAGGAGACAATCTGCCTCCTTTTTTGCATTTCTACACCAATCTCAGTCTACTGTATTTCTGGAATCCAAACGATGGAAATCCACCATAGTGACAGAAAACTTTCCCTGAGTATTTTAGGCGCATAAGTACATGATGAGTGCAAATAAAAATTTTAATGAATTCCATATTACATATATTCATGAGACAAATATCTTCTCCAAAACTTAACAAAACTATTCCAAGCCCTGAAATCACACGTTTAAAATTCCCTAAGAACATATGAATATGATCATGAACACAGATCAGTTCGCAACAACTAATGTGATAGAAGCAGTTTTCGCAGAGTGTTATGTCTCACCTCCTCCAGTATACCAGCCATGATGGGGTCAGAGTCTCTCTTCTGCTGTAGCTGCCTCTCCAGGGCCTTCACACTAAGAGCTGCCTGTAAAGGGTTGGATGAGAGACACATTAAAGCCTACTATTCAGAATCAGCAAAACTGTAAATACCACAACCTGCATTACATGGAAAAAAAGTTGACATATTAATTTCTATTATCTAAAATATCATGTATATTCATTAAACTGTATTATTATCCCCAAGACAATATTTTGCAGTCAAGCCAACATTGTGCAAAAAAGGTAGGTGATGAAACAAAGCAGAGGAATAACACACACACACACACACACACACACACACACACACACACACACACACACACACACACACACACACACACACACACACACACACACACACACACACACACACACACACACACACACACACACACACTGTGAGACCCTTCATGGGCACCAAACCCCTAATCTGTCTCCAATGTCAAAATACAGCTAAATCCCATCCTGTGACAGCAGGGGGTAATACAGAATTTCAGGCCTCATGTCCAGCACCACCACAAGGTGGTATTCCTTATTAAAGAGCAACTAAACCCCAACCAAATCTGTGGTGAAGCCTCAAATCTAATAGTGAATAGTAGGGTACTGAACTGCCTATCGAAATTAAATTTGAGAATAATATATTGAGGTAAATATTCTTTACATCTTAACATCTTGAAAGTCTCAAATAGTCCTACTTTCTGTTTGAGTAGTCTTGCTCACTCACTGCTTGACAATTTACTTGAAAATGGCATCCTTTGATTTATGTTTGTATGTTTTCTATATAGTCTTTATCCTATGTCCAGATGTATGGCCCCTTCAAGCCCACCAAAGCCTATAAGGACTCTTCTATAATTATGTTTCTTGATCCATTCCATCTCTTACCCTCACAGGTGTGATGAGCAATTTAGTGTACCTGTGGGGACTGTGTGTGTGTGAAGTGTGTCACGGTGAGTTGTCTTGTGACATGTCTTTTGACCAAAATATCAAAGACACCACAAAAGATGTTGAGTCGATGTGTGTGCAAGAAACCTTTCTCAGACAGAACAGACAGTACCTGTGGAGTGGGAGCACGGCACTGGGCAGCTGGAGTGGGTTTCTGGACCATTGTGGGTGGTGTGTTGGTTTGGACTGGCCGTACTGGGGCTGAAACGCAACCAAAAACAACAGAATCACAAACCAGACCATGTTTAAATTTCAATGAGCATTACAGGGTTAAAAATGAAACTACGAATATTTATGCAAGGTATGATGATGAGGTATGACTTTGTTACCTAGCATGGGAGGTGGCTTGGCGGCTGAGGGCAGAGCGGTGGCCAAACTGCTGGAATCAGCGACGACTGCTTTCGGCACAGAGGAGTTGAAGGAGAAAGACTGGGTGGGTGGTGCTGGGGTCTCCAGTGCTGAGAACCTAAAGAGTCAGCAGACAGAGAAAAAAACGTCACCAAACATCCCGAAATGTTTCTCAGCCTGTGATCTGTTATATCAGTCAGTCACTTAGGTCTATAGCTTGTTTATAATCTAATGTTCAACTGCATGTACACCTATGATCTAATGTTCAACTGCATGCACGCCTGTGCCTGAAGGCATACTATATGCTATATATGATACCTGCTTGATGAATCATTTTGTAATAAAGACAAGTTCGCCGTCCGTTGATTTAGTGATCTCCTTAATGATACATGCTCAGGGTTCCCACTCTTTTTAAGAAATCATTTTCCAGGAGTTTTTCTTGACAATACAGGACAGCACTTGCTCACAAACGGTCATATAATTTACCGGTAGGCCTAGTATTGACACATTTAACCCCAGTTTTATTCCTCCTTTTTTAATGATGCAGGGTTCATGATGAAGTGTCTCAGGTTCATTATCTGTGATGGCTACACTCATCACTGCTAACTGTACAATAAGGTCGTCTGGCCTCCTCTTTTTGTTCGATATGATCAGCACTGGTATGTTTTTTTTTTTTACTTACAAAGCTCTCCTCAACAAACAAACACCAACATGTTCTGTGTTACACTTACTTGAATGGTGGAAGTTACAATACTCACTCCAAACACTGGCTTATACTCCAGGTCCCTCATATGAACTTCGAACTTGGACAAAAATTGACTATGTTCTACCTCTGTAACAATTTCAAAATGTAATAAAGTACTAAATCACACCATAATGTACACCGTAAGGTGTGTGTTATTGTCAAAGCATTGTTTAACAGGTGGTATTGTAATGAGTTGTAACATGCACCCCTAGTAGCCTATAGCTGTATTGATGTAGATAAAATAAAATAGAAATAAAAGAATAAAATATTAATTTCAGTTAAAGTTAAATTTACTTTTGTTAAACAGATGACCACTGACACGTAGGCGATCTGAGTGAGGGGCTAAAATACAATTAAAATTTTCCAGGACAACATAGATTATTTCCAGGATATTTGGTCATTTTAATCAATTTCCAGGTGTTTCCATGACTGGAAAACTAGTCTCTAAATTTCCAGTTTTTCCAGGTTTTCCAGGATGCGTGGGAACCCTGATGCTGCATGGAGAGAGGTACATCATAGCAAAGGGAATGGTGCAGTTCTCTGACAAGGGTCAGACTATCCAGGCTTATATCTTCAAGGACAACCACCTGCAAGCCTCCCCCCTCCTACTATCATCTCATGATGGTGTTTGTACGGATCTTGTATAAGTGGGTCTCAGGAATAATAGGATCTTGTCTATGCATGACAGTCATAAACCCTCACATGGAAAGCACATGAAAGCACATGATGAACTCATGATAATCAATACATTCAAATAGTACATATTTTCTCTACACTGCTGTTTGACAAAGCACATTTAATTATTTCATGAAGAGTGTTCCCAATGGAAAATTACATTACATTAGATCAAGTTCTCTAAATACATAAGTTTAGGTGTTTCCCCAGAAATAAACCAAAGCATCAGGACTAGCAGCTGGGAACACAGAGGGATAAGGTGTCAGGGGAATTCCAAGTTTTTTTAATATTACTATTATTATTTGAACTACATGTTAGCAATATGATCCTGCAGCTGAATGTTTCATCTATACTTGGTCTCATATAAAGGGGGGGTACTGAAGGCATACTATATATACACTAGATAGATACTAGATATATCAAATGTAAGCAATAAAGAAAAACCTTTTAAGCGGTGGAGCTTTAATGGTTCTCTGCTGCAGAACTCTGATTTCAACAACTTTCTCAGGACACATACTGCAGGTTTTTTGGAGGAGAATATGCATTCTAAAGTGAATGTCCCAAGTACTATGGGAGGGCAGGCTATGAAATGCAGTATCAGGGGAAGCTATATAATCTTTTCCTCTCATCTTCAGAAAAAGCATAATGAAAAAATGCTCAAATTAGAGAATGCCATTAAAGTTACAGATTTCAAACCCAACCAAAAGTAGAGCAACAATGCATCATTTAAAACATGAATATCAGAATATTGCAAGTACAAAGGCAGAATGCCTCTTATTGAAAATTCGCCACAAGCATGAGCATGCTGATAGACCCAGCAGGGCTCTTGCTCAAAAACTTATCAGCCAGCTATGGTACCATGGTATTAAATTCTAATTATATTAACTCAACATTCAAGGTCTTCACACACTTAAATAAAATGGAAGTATCATGTACAACCGACAAAATTCATGAATGCAAGTAATTTTTATCAAATCTAAATCGATTGAAGAGGCCACTCAACTAGATGCCCCGATAGAGCTGGATGAATTAAAGAGGGCATTCCAAAATACAACATACTTGCATTTCTGACCTCACTGAAACTATGTAATCCAATCTAAAAATTACGGGTATAAAATGAAATGCATTGTGAAATTAAACTCAGAAATATGAAACAGGACCCTATCAAAATAGTCTCTTTGTTCAGAAAGATAGCTTCCATTTCCAAGAAAAAAAAAAAAAATGTTTCTACAGGATAAGAAAGCACTAAATCAGTATTCATATTTTTGAATTATTTCACTCAGTTTGCACAAAATAACTAGTGTTGTAGTGTTGGTATTCAATAAGTTAAATATCCACTTTTATCTACAAGTTTATGGTATGCAATTTAAAAAAATAAATAAAAATAGGGCTGATATTCACCAATCATGCCGTGTGAAAATTAGACCAGTGACATAGATGTAGGCCCAGGTTTAAAATTGTGTTTCCAGGTCGCTAATAGTTGCTTCTCAGGGCAGTTTTTTCATCTGAAGGAGCTTGAAATTTATCTGTACAGAAGAATGCAGACTCTTATAATTTTAACCATATTCTGACATTCAACCTGGTGCTTGCACATTCTTTCTGGTTTGCTTGAGTCCTTGGGCTGCCGAGTTTTGAAAAATTGTATCTGTCTAAGTGTGACACTGGGAGAGCCTGAGAGTAGTGTAGTAGTGTGGCGCAAAAGTCGATTCTGGAAGAATCAAAAGCGCGAATCAGTATTTCTAGGTCAGAAAATGAGGTGTCTAATGCTAGAGATATTTCTGAGATGGAAATAATCTGCTTTTGGATATCATCTTGATGTGATTGTCAAAGGAGTTGTCCTGTTCAAGACTCAACTTTCATGTTCTCACACAATCTGCAGACACATCCTCACCTCCTCCTACATAGCCAACTGTAATCCCCAACACGGTGTATCATCTAATATTTATTATTACCCAAGTGTTGTTTGCACAATTTTGCATTACTCATGTGAGCACAAATCTTTGTAGACTATACTAAATTAGCTTCAGGAATTGTCCATGTGCTAAAAGTTAGTGTATTTTATGCCTTTTACGCCATGAATGTGCATAGTGCTTTTATCCTTAGTGTACAGTATATCTGCAGTGTGATATGTGCAATCTACCATTAGTGAGTGTCAGCATGCCTTGTGATACCATTTTAGCTGCTAATGTCTCTGCACCAGTGCCACTATGACAAATTTGTCTACATTTTGTTATGGCTAATTAAAGTGATCCTGAATGTATTGCCAACCCCTATAGGGATGGAATATAATTGCATCCAATCTGAAATACAGTTGCAACAACTACATCTGTATGACACTTTTCTCAAATAAACAAATGTACTGAGAACACTCACAATTAACTAATGATCTTGAGAAATGGCATAATCCTATCAGAACATCCACTCCTATCAGAAAAATTGTCCTAACAGTATGACAGTCAATTTAATCATTATGAAAATTACAAACCACCTTGAGAGTGGGTAAGGATCCATTTTCGCAAGGTCATTTTGAAAAACTGGTGGGGCCACAAAGCCAAAAAAAGAATAAAATGGTCTCTTAATGTGGTCAATTGAATTGCATCGAATTTGGACCATCATAACTGACGGACCTCTATTTTCAACCTGCATACCCAATTTCATGTATGATTTACAAGGGCTACAGCATGTGCAGACCCATGAGATGGTGCAGTCTATTGACTGCCATGGCTCCATTTTGAAGGTGGACAGACGCCCAGAAAAACACAGGCACGCACAACAAAAACAATATTATTCCCATATGTGGAATTTAAACAACACTCAGTGCCTCAGTCAGAGATGAGCCTAATATGTGAATAATCACTCACCTGTCATTGAGGTTCAGCTTCACAGCAGGTGTGGCACACTCTGGAGTGTCTCTCAATACAGCAATAGGGGAGGCAGTGGCAAGGGACTGGGGTGTTGGAGCTGGAGCTGGGACTTGGGTTGCCTCTGCTGGAGGTTTGAGGGGGGCACTGAAAGAAAACGCTGAAGGTGCTGAAGGAGTGTCAGAGGGAGGCTTAGAGGCAAAGGAGAAGCCCGAGGAGGAGCCTGAACCGAAAGCTGTGGATCCCCCCAGGGAGAAAGCTGAAGGGGCAGAGGTGGAGGAAGAAGATGGGAGGGAGAAGGAGAAGCCTGATGATGACGATGATGAGGACGCAAGGGCTGTAGTAGCAATGGTGAATGGGGCAGCAGCAGAGGAGGCAGAAGTGGGAAGAGGGGTAGAAGTAGTAGCTGAAGTAGGACAGAGGGCTGGGAAAGCTACTGGGGCAGATGGGAGGGAGGCAGCCGGTTTGGGAGCTGGGGGAGCCAAAGAACCTGTGAACAGAAAGCAACATTTCTGTCGTTACATCTGGGCAAGCAAATTCAACAGGCATAAATTGCCAACTCTAGGAGTACACAAGTCCATTTTCTCACGGTCATCTATTCAGTGCATGGTCTAAATTAATATTCGAACATTTGGTGTGTGGCGAAATTTACATAGACTAAAGCAGATTATGGACAAAAACTCACTAATGATGGGCTGATCCATTCTTTTCCTTTTTGCTCATCACTAAGTTTTTCCAAAATGGTTTATGTAAGATTTCTCTCTATTTCTTTCCCACTGGAGCTGCCTGCTTCTCCAGCGTAACTTTCGTTTTGGTAACATGGGTGCACGTTTCACATTCAAAGGTTGTGATTGGTCATGCATGACGGAAGCGCCTGATATACCACACTGGGACTTTCCGGGGAATTGAAAATATAACAAACACAACACTACCGCTGAACCATAAAATCTTGATATATGACTATCTATGAATAATTGTACAGCCTTCTTAATGACATATTCATGATACCAAAATGTCAAAATTTCCCGACCTGCCATGGGCAGTCTCTCTCCCTCCAGGGCTAGCGTGGTGGGGGCAGAAACCAATTGCTTGGCCCCAGGGTTGAGGTTGAGCAGGGCAAACGGGCAGAGTACTCCGTCTGTGGACAGCAGCAGCAAGGCGGGAGCTGGAGGCAATGTCTTCTCATCAGCTGTGGACGGGTAGAGATAGGTCATACAGTTATGGAGAGGTGGGGTCAGACAAAAGACATGCACATGAAGATTATATCTACATGGCGGAGAGCAAAAAACATACATCCCAGAGACCTAGAGGCTACACTGTGGGCCCACAAGCAAATTTACCCTACATACACATATACCCATGGACACAAGGGAAGGAACACTCAATGGCATACAGGCAATACACATACAAGTGTGCATGGACACTAGAGCTGCAACGATTAATCGATTAGTTGTCAACTATTAAATTAATCGCCAACTATTTTGATAATCGATTAATCAGTTTGAGTAATTTTTTAAGAAAAATAAGTCAAAATTCTCTGATTCCAGCTCCTTAAATGTGAATATTTTCTGGTTTCTTTACTCCTCTATGACAGTAAACTGAATAGCTTTGGGTTGTGGACAAAACAAGACATTTGAGGACGTCATCTTGGGCTTTGGGAAACACTGATCGATTAATCGAGAAAATAATCGACAGATTAATCGACAATTAAAATAATCGTTATGAGATATATATATATATATATATATATACACATATACACACACACACACACTCACTGAGCACTTTATTAGGAACACCTGTACACCTGCTTATTCATGCAGTTGTCCAATCAGCCAATCATGTGGCAGCAGTGCAATGCATAATATCATGCAGATACAGGTCAGCAGCTTCAGTTAATGTTCACATCAAACATCAGAACGGGGAAAAAATGTGATCTCAGTGACTTTGACCGTGGCAAGGCTTTTGGTGCCAGACGGGCTGGTTTGACTATTTCTGAAACTGCTGATCTCCTGGGATTTTCACGCACAACAGTCTCTAGAGGTTACACAGAATGGTCCGAAAAACAAAAAACATCCAGTGAACGGTAGTTCTGCGGACGGAAACACCTTGTTGAGAGAGGTCAGAGGGGAATGGCCAGAATGGTTGGCGCTGACAGAAAGGCTTCAGTAACTCTCTTTACAACTGTGGTGAGCGAATGGTGTTCCTAATAAAGTGCTCAGTGAGTGTGTGTGTGTGTGTGTGTGTGTGTGTGTGTGTGTGTGTGTGTGTGTGTGTGTATATATATATGTAAGGGATAATGCCCGACGAGGTGTCCATTAACAGGAATTAATGGACGACGGGGGAGGCCAGAACCGGTTGCCTCCGCGGAGTCCATTAATTGCTGATAATGGACACCTCAAAGAGCATTATCCCGCTTATACCATGGTCACTTGCCAAAGAAAAAACAATTAAGACCATTAATTTATATTTTCATGCGTTTTGTAATCAAAATCTAAAGTTTTTCACAAGCCATAACTCAGTTTCCCTGGTAACACCTGAGGGTTTGACTAATACCTGGAACAATCAATACCATCCCATAAGGTTCTTATGCAATGGGAACATTGTTCACTACTCCAGTAAATAGGACGAACCTTAGATACGACTTGGCAATGGGAGATATTTCTAGTCCGCTCAGCTCATAGAACCCTTTGACTCAGCTATGAGCCAGAAAGCTAACGTTATGCTAGCAAGATTCAAAGTCAATAACATTGCGTACGGTTGACAAACAAAATATCATTTGACAGTATGTTTAACAACAAGACTAGCTAGCTTTCCAGCCATGTCATTGTCCCCAAATCAATATCAAGATTTTCACGAACACAAAATTGTAAATGGAGGCTTTGACTGTGTCCCTGTTGCTATGGTTACTCATTTTAGATACAGGCTGATACTATGTAGCCAGCGCATTAATTTAGAACGGTGAACAGTTTCACTGGAACTACTTAGTAGGTGTCCATTATCAGGAATTAATGGACACCCTGCAGCCAATCAGAATCAAGTATTCACCCAGATCATGATATAAATATAGTATATATACTAAATGCAAGTAAGCCTACCACAATGGTTTTAGAGTGTAACGCAAAAGTAATGTAACTAATTATTTTTCTCAGGGACAAATAAGTAATTCAGTACTTTTGGTATGGTAGTAAGTAACTAATAAAGTAACAAATAATGTGTAATTTATGATTTTCCAGTAACGACCCCCAACACTGCTCATGGGTGCACACTAGTGACCACACTGAAGACAGAACAAAAGAGGGTCTGTACCGAAAACATCAAATAACTGACCCAAATTTGGAGAATTTAATAAGATTGTGATGAATGTAATTTTTTGCTACTTCTGCAGCATGTCTCTTTATGCTGATGTAATCATGTTGCATGCTACCATAGCACTATCATGTTTGGTGTCTAAAAATTCTGAATTTATTTTAGGTTTTAAATAAGTGTGTGATGACAATGGGTTGGAAACATAATGGCAATTTAAATGCATTCCATGTGCTGCATACACAGGTTAATACACTGGAATAAGGCCATTGTAAAGTGTTACCCAGAGGAGAAAAAAAAAACAAAAAAAAACAACAAACAAACAAAAAGCAACTAATGCTGCGCAGTTATGAAAAATAAAGTTTAAGAGACAGTAAGAAGCAAAGAGAGAGATAGAGAGGGGGCGAGAGTGAACAGAGGGGAGAGGCACAAGGTAAAACTCATCAGCATTCAGCAACATGATTGTCTGGGCTGTGTTGTTTGTTGTGGTCCTCTAGCTTGTCTGAGCCATTTTAATGAGTGTGGGTTTTTGCGAATAACTCTCTCTCGTTGCACTCCCTTCGCTTTCTATATCTAATGTCTCACTTCAGATAGAGGTTTTGATCAGACTACAATCATGTCAAAATGTTGCTCAAATTGCAGGTTTTACTTGCTGGGGAGAGAGTTCTCTGAGTGAGTGAGGAGAGATGTGACTAGACAGCAACAGCAGCTCTACGTGAATGTCTGGCAGACTGGGCCGCTTAAGATAAAACAGTGTACCGAGACGGTAGCTTATCACTATTCTTTACGCATGCTCCAACAAAGCACTGCAGTGGATGCTGTGTGCACAAAGTAACCTGATGGATTTCAGCTTCATCTGATCATTAGGGGAGTGTTGGGCATAAAATGTATTGAAGCTTAAACAAAGAAAACAGACTGCAGTACTCAACACACTCGGTGCATTACAAAATAAAAGTTCACACAATACACCGAAACAGCACTGGCTCTTAGCTGACAAGATCTTAAACTGTCCCTAAATTACCACAATTATATTATAAACGTTTGCCAGTATCTGAGCAGACAAATGTGGAATTATGAGGGTTTTGTTAGGTTTTAGAAATAGTAAAACAGTTGTAATTGAGCGTTTTCTATGCAAGAGTAATCTAGCATTTACATATTATGGGAATGTGTATTAGGAGCAGGAGTTTTACGTGAGTATTAGAAAAATCCACATGGCCTTGTTATATTGCCATCTAGAAAAAAGTTGAAGCTACAGTCATTATTGGTAAAGACCTACAAAATAATTCAGAAAGTGTCAGAGAATAAGTGTCGGTAGGCATGTGACTATGAGCTTTGACGGGTGAGGGTGCATGTGGCGCATGTCAGCATGACAGCGAATCGTGTGAACGGCTGTCTCGGATAACTCATGCTATTGTTTGTTTAGAACTATATGAAACTAAACGGCACCAAAAGGTGCCACAAATGACAAAGAGGAATCTTTTTCTATCACCTCATATACAAATACCTTTTGGAATACGAGAAAGCAATAGAATATGTTCCACCGAAAAAGACATTGAACAGTGGTGGGAAGACAAACGCTTGCTGTGCATCCGAGACAACATTTTCTCAAGCATTTTTGCAATGGCTGTCCTTGCAAGAAAAAATGTAAGCAGAGCAGCAACATTACACATGCTATAGCTGTATTTATGTATGTATTCATGGTAACTGAACTAAAACTAAGTAGCGAAAAGGAACATAAATTATGGCCCAAATTGTAGCAGCTCTAACGGCACTTCATGACCTTTTTTCTCAGAGCGGAGAAAGCTCTGTTTTTGCAAAAACCTTTGTATAGGCCATATCATGGGCTTACAGTATTAAACCAAGTGAATGCTGAAACGTTAAGATGGAAACCAAAGTGAAAATGTGTATACTGTTGACATTCAAATTCAAATCGAGTTAAACTACATAAGATTTGGTCAGTATATCTGAACAAGTGAAGAGGGAGAGGGACCCTCTGCTTTAAAAGCGAGCGTACACTTTTTGGCTTTTTTTAAATTGAAGGGAAAAAACGTGCATCAGACAGTGGTCATTCATCAATTTGCCAAATGTGGAGCCAATAATCTAGTTTTATCTGTATCCTCAGCCTTTTAGAATTGCATGGAAAAGATTAAATCTGTCATTGTTCTCTTTTGTAAAAAGTAACTCCTCAACTTTTAATCTGCACATATTTTAAAATTACACTAGTAATTTTATTTCTACTGAAGTAAAATGTCAACCCTAACCCTAACAATACTTCTGAGTTGGATATTTTCCCACCCCTGTTCAGAAGATTAGCAGCTCGCGACCAAAGACTTGGTCTTTATGACTGACATCACCAACATGGTCAGCTGGATTATGCCCACACTAAATTGAGCGCTCAAGTTGCCTATGGTGTCAAGGCTACTGTGGAGGGTTAGGCACAATGTCATGTTTTTCCACCGCAGCACCATCACAAAGCACAACCTTGAGGAGAAGCACAAGCTACCAGGTCTGCCGTGCCACAAGCTGAAAACAGACACTGCTCCACTGCATGCTCTACTCATTCAGGACACAAAGGACAGCATGGGAGACTCATCAGTGGTCCTGGAGATAAAGCAACCAATCAATGAGGATCTCAGCAAGATGTACACCAGTGTGCAGGAGAAACACTCATTACACAGCCTCTGCTCTTGACCTGCGTCTTAAGCTGCCTTTCCTCTCTGAGGAGGAGAGAACGGAGACAAACGCAAGAGTGACTGCTAAGGCTGTATCACTAGAGGCAATTCTGCCATTTTATTTAATATTAAAATGAATGTGAAAAATGTCAAATGTCACTCTAGGCATAAGGCATTTAACTAAACATATCCAATTGGCAAAATAACTTTGACAAACACTCCATGAGTAATCTACTAAACTATGCTTTTGATGCAGATTAGAGAATGTCAAATTGTGTTTGGTTATAATGTTATTCAAATGGGAATTGGCTTGAAGATATGGACATTGTAATTTAAATTTAGTGTTTCCTCTGTATTCATTTAGAAGTTGTGTGCCACCACAGCAAGGAAATTACCACCACTGCTAGACACAAATATAAATCAATATTACCATAGTAATTTAGTTTTACCATCATCCAAAACAGTGTAGTCCAAATGTTTTAGAAATAATGATTTTATGATTAAAACACATTCTTAGCACTATAATCTAAACTTGAAACATAACTTAGACCCAAACAGTGACAGATATGGGACCAGCTCAGTGATTGGACGTCTTCATCTAGCATTCCTGTTAAGTCTATCCCTGAGCTGGGAGAACTTTTAAAAATGGAATATGACAAGGAATGATAGTAAATGTATACATATCACACACTGTTGTGCATCTGTAGGTATGGTTCTGCATGTAGCCTATGTGTCTAAAAAAAACAAAGATATTTGAGCCATCTACAGTGCTCTACAGTGGCCGTTCCAACGAGGTAACTGTTCCGAGTTTCCCTTTGCTCTGTTGGACTGTATTAGAGAGCAATGTTCCCTGCAAACTGAGGGCTCTACAGTGAGGTAATTGACTACATTTTGATCAGAATCGATCAGCATGATGGCAAAAACTGGGTATGGTTAAAAGAACAAAATTAGGTTTAAAGGCATTTGAGTTTAAATATGCTTAAAAAAATATATATGTAAAAAATATGGGAGTGAATTTGCCAGTTGACTTTCAGGAAGAGGGAGTTCGTATAGGCCATTTTAATGTTCAAATTTAGAGATTTGAACAAACCTTTGTAGGGTCGGTGTAGTCGCACTATGCGGTTGTGCAAAAAGTACAGACCACCATATGCAATAGGATGCAGAATGAACTTACAGATGTGGATCTCCTGCTGGCTGGTGTAGTCTATGGCTAGGCCAAGGGGCAGGGTGTCTTCGTTGGTCTGGGACACCGGCAGCTCGGCCCTGCTGGCATCCTCCAGCATCCAAAGCTCCCAGTTGTTCTAAACAGGACAAAAATCATTCAGTCATCAAAGTCTGCGTAACTTTTGAGTGTTGTTCTCCCAATTTAAAGTTAGCCCTATACAGGGATCAAAGCAAAATAAAATGCTGAGTCCAACTGTTGGTCGGGACAAGTTACAAGTTAGGTTTTTGTTTTTTTGAGCATTTAGGTTTCACAAGATCCTTTTGTACATGTTTTTCACTGCAGGCTTGATTAAATCAAGGAAAGTAGTTATTGACTGCTCAAGAAGTCGTTAAAAGTCGCCAGATGACATCTGCTAATTTGCATACGAATATCTTTGATCAAGAGGGAGCGCTGCACTGTGTACGGGAGGTACTGAGATCATCAGGGTGTCACGTTCAGGTTAGACAAGCTAGAACCGCAAATTCAGATGCATCTATCAGCCATACTGATTTGTTGCCAAAATTCTTTGGGAGTCAAAACATTAACATTGTTCATGGCCTTAAAAAATAGCTACATTTGTCACTACTCACATTGGAGTAATAAAAGCACCAGCAACTTAGCTGCATATGTGGGAAGAGGGACAGTTCACACAAGGCTTATTGTGTAGTTTTTACACCCAACAAATCAAATTAATGAACTGATTGTAATAGTAACGTTCTTGTGGTGTTGAGAAGCATTTACCTTTCTTATGACATGGTACAAAATATATATTTTTTTTTTTGTTGGACGGTCGCTTATTACCGTCCCACTACTGTAGCCTACTATTGGTGAAGCAATAAATAAGATCCATCACCAGAGCAGCTTTGCACTCATCTTCACCTTATATCTACATGTTGGGAAACTTTACACATCTGACAACTAAAAGTGTCAAGTTGACACTTAACAAGCAGTGTGGAGCCTTCCATACAATCATAAGTTTCACATTTGTTTTCATAGCAGACAACTGTCATATTGTTTGAGGTGCACCAAAAGCAAACTTCCTAATGGTTAATTCGCTTACTTAGGCAATTTTTTTTAGAACCATTTTGGTAACATTTGGTGAAATTCTCTTTACATCTCAACAACTATCAATAAATCAAATGCTGAGAAAAAAAAATCCAGTCTCTGTGGTTGTCCCAGGCCCTGTAATCAGCCACTGAGATGAGATGAATAATCTCATATAAGCATATCAAAATCATGCCTCTTCCTTAAGAGACACCAAAGCTGAGTGTAATCCAATCTGTTGAATTAAGAGTTTAATTCTCAATTGAATCTAGTTCTCAAGTTTTAAAACCTGTAACCACTAGTGTATTCCTAATGATGTGAAAACCTATCTCACTTAATATTTGGGACATCTGTACAGCTAAAGCAGTTTTAAAAACATGTTTTGTCATCTACGTCAACACTTTTCCGCCCTCGTTGTTACCATGGTTACAGCTGCTAGTGGTCAACAGTGTGTTGACTCTATGGGTAGAGGTAAGCAAAATGGTGACCAAGAAGTGTGCGATTCAGTGCCATGCTGCGCACACCCCGCTGAAACCAAATGAAGTGACGTCACTTGCGTGCCCAGTCACTGTGTCAGTTTTTTTTTTTACGGTCTATGTGGTAAAGAACTAAAACAAAGTGTGAGGATAGGTCTGTCTGTTGTGCAACTACAATGCTCCTAACAACGACACGGGGATCCGACTTAGGAAAATATCCTACATTAAAAGCAAAAATTACCGTTAAAATGCTAGGTGATCGGAGATAAGTCGGCAATCAGCTATCTGGCCAGCAGCCACCAGAAAACACAGCATTACTTTCAGTTGCAGTTATCCATGATTGTCCTTTTCCATTGTCAGAGTTTTGCACATTTTCAGTGACTTCATTTTTGTCAAACCATCTTAATACGAGTAACCTTCCATCATTCACAGCAGAAAATCCAACCATTCAAGTCAGTACGAGACGTGGGGGAATGGAGACAAAAATGCATAAAAACTTTTGATAGGCCCACAATCGGGCTTCACTGTCCCAAAGAAAATATTTCAGAATATATTTTGGAAAGGGCATGTGGCCTGTCAGTAGGTTTGCTGGAGATTAATGTAGGCAGGTAGGTGCTCTACACACCTAAATTATCTTCAAATTAAAAGGAATAGGCCTGGTATTTAGAATGGGAATTAATTTGTATATCAGTCATCTCAGTCAGGAGATAGAGGCATCTTCACTTGCCTCTATGTTTTTGAGTATCTCAAAATAAACAAGAATGTCACTATACTACACCACCTACCTCTCCTGCGTCCTTTTATGCAAATCTAGACTCATGTCTTATAGTCTACTGCCTCTCTGAAATCCAAACAATGGAAATCCATCGTAGTGGCAGAAAACCTTAATTCATGTCTATTGCCCTAATAATGTGTGGATGTGAAGCTAAAACTACATGGTAAACACTAAGGTGCTAAAGATGCAGTTCATGTCATTAGGTACCTTCTCCTCTTGTTTGGCAATGATGCTGACTTCAATGGAAGCTGCTGATGCCGCAAAAACGACGTCCCTGGGTGAAAAAAATGGTGCAAAAGGAGGAAACGCATTCAATTCTTCACAGTGAACAGAAGGAGTGTATGCAGTGTGTGTGTGCTTGTGGGTAGTGTCTGCACATGTCTGTGTGTTGCGATTGTTCTTACCAGTCCTCTATGTGACTGAGGAAGTAGTGGTGCTGTCTCTCTGCGCAGGTGCCGTACACCAGGTCGTTGAAGTTCAGATACCTCGCCTCGACCTTATCATCCTTTTTCTGTCACAATCAAATTGGCTCTTTGTCAAAATGTTGGACATGACACTGAGATGCCAAGCTATCAAGTTATGGAACTGCGCTGAATTGCATTTTTCCCGGTATTAAAAGGATTGATTCGATGACCGTTAGTAGTGGTTAGTAGTAGTTCTTACCATAAATTATTGCCTACTATTTTGACAGTAGCAAAATGTTAAATGATGCAAGATTGGAAACAGATGGATCCTTCCCATTATCAATTAATTTACTTGAAAAAAAGATTTATTGCTCTTAGGGAAAGGGGGTCTATTTATCTCCATTCCCAAATGGAGCTAAATAGACTGAATCCCAATTCAGTCAAGATTCAACTTCACTGGTATATGCAGAAAATTCCAATGACTTCAAATGTATGATACGCCTTTTTAAAACCTGTTGTTTGTGCTCATTTTGTGAACACATATTTTCTTTCTTTTTTTCAAATAGCTGTGAATAAAAAGAAGTCTTTAATGAGACTTCGAGGAAAAAAGAGAAAAGTTAAGAGAACAGACTAGATTACACTGCAGCCAACTCTTCTTTGTGTAGTGATTAGGTGTATCTGTTGGGTGAAAATGATTGATTGCATTTATATTGCCCCAAGGCTTTAAAGGATCGCAGTGGTGGTGTAGACTGAATTAAGTGTAACTTAGCTGCAGGGTAAACTCACAGGAATAGAGATCACCACCAGCTCAGGAGGGGTTTCGGGGGACCCATCTGCAGCAGCGTATGCCACTGCAAACACATAGGTTCTCAGCCACAGCACATCCAGAACTGTGAGAGAACGTGGGAAAGAGAGGGTTGTAGAGAGCAGTAATGAGAGTGAGAACGTGTAAGGCAGATGACATTAGAGTGCATCATCTCTCACCAATAAAGAGGACAAAAAGCTCAGTATACAGGCCTCGATTGGTAAAATGTGATTTTATACATAGTGCAGTGGCGACCTCACCTTTGACAGGGTTGTCAGAGCTGTAGAAGTTTGGGCAGGGGATCACTTTCTTTTCTTGCAGTGCCTATTCACCAGAGGAGAAACTCTATCAGTTATTGGGTATTCGTTACAGCAGGGATCAATGAGTGTTCTATTTTTTTTCTATTTTCTTACAGTGAATTACATCCACTCACCGGAGTGTATTGACTGACTGTGGCATTCATTTTTCCAGCAGCCACTTGTTTTCCTTTGGGACTCCAGCAAACTGTGTGAAGCAAGAGAAATTTACTAGATCTGTCTCACATAGTGCAAAATGGAGATACAGGCGGTTCTAACTTAATTTCCTTGAAATGCTTACCATTTGTTTTTTATTAGTACTACACAAAACATGAGTATTTACCATTAAACAACACGTGAGTAAACTGTCAGTACTAAAGAAAGAAGGACCATTTTATTTAGCCATCCCAAAAGACAATACATAGACAGAATGATTACTCTCAGTGTCCCACTCACTGCATGTGATGCCACTGGAGGCAGGCAGCTCGGCCTGCAATGCAACACTGTCAGTAACGTCCAGAACCATCATACTGCCATCAGACAGACAGGCAGCCAACATGGACGCCTGAACAGGGTTCCATTTCAGGTCCAGCACACAAGTGCCTGGTTCTACTGCTGGGTGCATAGCTGCAAAAGGTAGCTTCTGGGGTCTCATCTGGAGAGGCAGAAAAAAACAGAAAGAGGTCAAGTGACAAAATCTAGAAAATGATGAGGACTTTAAAGAGCTGCTTACCAGGGTTCCACAATTAAAATCCAAATTAAAATTGTGATTTGAGGGTTGTTGGTTTTTTTTCCAAATATATTATTTTGCACTACCTTAATTATTATTACCAGACTGATCTACCCGCATTTGTTGGAGAATCACACTTAGTGCAGTGTGCATAGTGCAAACTGATATTGACTTGTTGGCCAATCATAGGCCTCCTTGCCAGCTGTTAACCAATCAGACCAGAGAGGCAGTGTCTAACATTCAGAGTGAGTGGAAAGCAGGATAGTATGAAAGGCAGAGAGAAGCAAGCCAACTTAAAGAAATGAATGACACTGAGGAAGAGGAGGTTATTAGTAACACCGTTACTAATGAGGATGAATCGGTCCCAAAAATAATTCACCACCAGCTTAGCTATTCGGTTGTGATCTTACACACATCGAGCACACGTTATCCTAAAAATAAATGATTCCATCACTATTATTTATTTTTCATATGATTTTCCACACCTGAGTAAATTGTTCTTTTTTATGTTCTAGTCACACAGCTGGGAGATTTGTTCATTTATTGTATGCTCTAATTACACAGCTGAAGAATTGTGATTGTTGTTTACTTGTGTTTTAATTAGAAAGAAAAAATGAAAGAAAAACAAACATTTTGAGAAAAAAAAATATTTTGTACATGTCTGATTTATCATAGCATAATGACACCTGATTCAATACATTTTTTTTTATTAACATTAACAAAATTGCAATGGCACTAATCTTTTATGGAAGTAAAGAAGCCACCCCGCCACTTATAAACTTCCCTGTTGGGGACAAATCGAGTTGTGAATTAACACTTACAAACTTAGGTGTCTGTTCTCGTCCTCTTAGCCATGGAAATATGAATAAACTCGATTTTAAAAGCTAAAGAATGGCTCATCTAGGACAATGTTATGTTAGTCTATGCCAAAAGTTGGTGTCTATACAAAGCATAAAATTGTAATAGAGGGGGTTTGGGTGTTAAATTGGCCACGATGACAAAGCCAGACCGGCCGCTCTGAAGCCTCTTTTTGAGCCAGGAAAAACTCTCATCACTAGGCAGCAGTGTGAGTTTAGGAGAGCAGATTTGAACTATACAAAAAATAACAAGCAGTTGTAATGACTACGCTTCCAACACCACCACAGAGAGCTGTATAAAGAATGCATAGTGACCAAATACCAACAAACCAGTAAAAATGTAACCCAAACTGTGATTCAACCTGACAGCGCCTTGTAAAATAGCATCCAACTTTGTTTTCAAACGCTTTGTAAGTAGTAATAGCTAATAAAATTGCATTTACTAGAGCTGTCGAAAATACACCAAATCCAATTCTGTAAAGCCTGACATCTAATGGCTAATGTCCATTGGCTGATCTTTGGTGCCAGGTGATGTCGCCACCTGTTGTACTTTATAGAAGGTGATGTTCACGTCAACTTCAAGTTCATTTATTTGTATTGCCCTTTATCACAAGTATGTCTCAAAGGACTTTACAGAGAATGAGCGTGTCATGTCATGATGTCATGTCAGATGACAGCTGTATTTTTTAACAGTTGTTGAGAGCATCAGCCAGTCACAGTATATACATTTTTGAAAATAGCCTAAATGGTTTCAGTTATGATACTGGTATGTTCATTTTAGTGATCCATTTTGAGTAGACAAACGAATCTCTGCCTTTATCATTGTAACAAGGAAATAAGATTAACTCAAATGTTTATCATTTCACACTTCAAATAGAAATCAATGTTAACTTATAGTCACAACATAATTTCTTCCCCTTATCATGCAGCTCTATTCATAGTTTTCTCATGATTTCACATACATTTCCTACCAATATGGCGTTTTACAATACACACAGCTCATTGGCTGTGTTTGTCATGTAATTGTAATCACCTGTTAATTTATTACAATCACCTGTTAATTTCCTAGCAAGATGGCCGTGTGGTGCTGTAACAGAATACTATGAATTGGATACATTTCGAAACTTAAAAAAAAAAACTGATGAGACTGATGAAGTATGGCCCATACTTTACCAAATACCCACATATTAAATACTTGAAAAAAGAAAATTATTTTACTTTTTTTCCAATCCATTTTTGCTAATAGGTATTATGAACTCAGTTACCGGTAGAAGCAATGAGTGTGTGCAATATTTTCACCTTTGTTAAATTCTAGGATGGGCAATATGGGTTTTTGAATCTACCAGTCAATCACAGGATGATTTTGGGGAGGAAAAAATGTGGAAAATGTGTACTCATCAAGTTCAGTCATCCAGGCACATCCAATAATATATAATAATATTGTTTTATTGTCTACAGTACTTGTAACTATTTTGAAACATGTTATACAAATAAAATGTATAATAATATCATCAACAAATGCTGTTTTTTTTAACTGATGGTTACAGGTGTCATTTGTGAAAGCAAGGATTGCAGCTTAATCCCTGTACGTCTCTCCCCAGCTAATTCAAAAGTTACACTCTTGAATCAGGATTTCTAACAAAGTCGTGACTTTAACCGAACAAATTTAACCCTGCTTCACAAATAGCAATCTAATTTAGACAACTGTAATGGCTTATATGTTGTGGAGCATTATCCAAAAAAAGAAGGTGCATACGTGAGGAAGAACAGAGACTGAGGAAACTGAGAGAAGCAGTACCTTGTTCATGAAGGTGCGGACGTCATAGAACGCCAGAGACAGCCCGGCCTCCTCAGACATGCCACATACTGACAGAGTAAGCTCATCGCAGCTGAGGGCCAAGTTATGCAGAGGCAGCGCCACCGGTACTTCCACCAACGCTGCGGTCCCCTCAACTGGAGAGAAGGGGAGGATTGGGGGAAAAAAAGAGGAAAGATGGGTTGTAAGCAGGAGAGATGTACGGGAAGGGATTGACAGTGTATTGATTGACAGTCACAGTGAAATGGATGACAAGGTAGTGCAAAACTGAAATAAAAACTCAAAGCCCTGAATGGTCTTAGAGGGGCATGTCCATACCTATTTCGTTGGAGTTGCCTTCCACTTCGTCAGCAGCCAGGATGTGTTGTGTTAGGTAAACCTTTAGCGTCCTGTCCAGCCCGACGAATGTTAGTCCAAATTTGTTTGAGAGGGCGAGCAGACTGGATCTATCTTTTGGTAAATCATCAGGCGACTCAAAAACTCTCGTTTTCTTCATCTGACGAAACTGAAAATCCTGAAACAGAAAAAGAAACCAGCATTTTAGCTAACGTTAATACTTTGTTGTTTCCGGATGACAGGTGATGGCTGGCAAATGTATGCGGTCCCAATTCAGTAATTGCAAGCGTTAACTTCATTCTACTGTGACTTTCCACAGTCGAGAAAAAACATAACAATATAAATATGCGTGACCCAAGACAGAAAATATGTGAGTACAATGTAGCCAGCTAAAGCCTTGGCTAACGCTTGCTAACGTTATTTCGCTTGTCTAAAACCTGGAATTGCATATTCGCTTAATTTATGCGATTACCAGGATTTGATTACTTCAACTTAACTGACACATGTAAGCGTATGTAACTCACCGGCATAAAACTTTCAAGCTGCACGTTGACGTTGGTTAGTACCATGCTAATAACAGCAATAACAGTTTGCGTTAGCTCGCAAAAGATAAAGTTACAGTGCCAAAAGAGCTTTAGCTATTCGTTTGTTAAAACGTTACTGATATGTGATCCGAGTAGTTAGCTAACTGTTATCGATCTGGCTCCGTGACCACTTTGTGGTATTTTACTAGTAAAGACAGTGTAAGCTTAAACACCAGCCAGCTGGCTAGCCAACTCGCTAAGCTAACCAAGCAATTCTAGAGCGAACTAGTGCTAGCTAACGTTAGCTTACACATGCCGACTTGTCAGCACAACTTGCCTTCATTTCCCTCTCGGGAGGAGAGTCCGGGTCGTCACTCATTCTGAACGACAGAAGCTGTTGTTCTCCGACCTGGAGTACTGTTGTTTTTACCCGGCGTTATACAGTCTATCTCAGATAGACTGTATAAGGCTTATCTACCGCTAAGATTTACTCTGTTGACTGCTGGAAGATGAGGGAAAACACGCCGAGCCGCGCGGTTTATCCAGCAGAAACGTAATGCGTAGGACTACAAGTAGACGCCAGAGCAATAGATACACAGACAGAGCACAGACCCGTTTAATACATCTATGGCACAGAGATCTCTCTGAATGATTCAGCCTATTATGACAGGGGTGGGACAATACGTCCCTCTCCAATAATAATCAATATCTCCATCCTCTTATTCACCTCGGTGAGTGAGTGTCAGTATGTTGAGGTGCTTATGTGCTACTGTTGGTATATCAGGGGTTATCTGTGGATCCAGCAGGGAGCAGACCATGATGTCCCATGTAGCCTCCCAATGGTTTTCATAGCTCCAGACAAAATTTCTGAAAATAATGTGATTACAAAATTGAAGCCAGTTGAGAATACAGTTTCCGCAAAAAAGAAAACTGTGTATAACCTTGTGGTCCCAAAAGTAGGGTCCTCCAAGGGCCTTTAAGGATATAATTTAATTTCACGGTTATTTCACTCACATTGGCACACTATGATATATAAATATAAATATATAAATAATATACATATATATTATAAATAATATAATATACATAATGGCATATATATATACTTTGCCCACTGTTATCTCCCCACCTATAGTTATGCATTTCTATACTAACAAAAATCTTCTCAGACGGGGTTCCTTAGAGCACAGTCTTGTCAAATGGGGTTCCCTGGTCTAATGCATCTGGGTCCAGCTTGGAAACCCCTGTATTTGCCTGAAGGTACCCATCCTACTGAGGTAATACCATAGATATTTCAAAGACATAAAAATATAAACACAGACAAAAGAAAGAGGAAGGCAGTATATGGTGAAGTAAGGATTTTTATTAGAAAGCAGACTTTTCTGTATTGCATTTTAAAGAAATCAGTTACTCTTGAACTACACAATTGAAACTGGTGATGGGAAATACCATGATGGGAATGAAGGTTACTTTAAGATTTTTATGCAACATCAAAAGTGGCAACTTGCATTTCTCTTGTATATATTATTGATGCTTGAGTCAGAAGGCGCATAAACATTTTAACATCTTTCGTTTGAAACATAAAGCAGTCTCAACACTGAAATTCTCCCATCCCAGTTTGCCTGGTCCAAGCCCTGTTGATAGTGAATAACATCGTTATCATGACCAAAATCTAGGGTCGCATGGTAAGATCCTCTTTCTTCATAAGGACTCTAGTCCGTAGAGAGGTTACCACTAACCCTGGACTGAGGACCAGGTTGGGCCCATGCTAACCAGAGCATTACAGACATGGCCCATGTCAACATGGGACACCTCTGTTCATGAAGCACCAAGGTATCAGTCAGATATCAATCAGTCCTTGTTGCAGAGACATACACTTATAACCAAGGAGGCTTGAGTTAACACCACCATGTACCTCCGTTCTGGAATAGTAAGCTAGCAAAGACCAATAGCAAGCTGGAGAATGACAAGGCAATTAGCAGGAGCACAGCAATTCATGACAGATCTCCCATAGTGCACTTTGGGTCTCATCCCTACTCTGATTGTCAGCGCTCTGAGCACATGGCTTTGAAGGTTGCTTTCCCCCCTTTCTGCCTAACCTTCAGTCACTCTCGACATTTCATTTTCCTAAGTAATTCTAAAGTGCTGGCATTATGTTCAAAGTTACATACACAAACTTTTAGTGCATTTTTTTCTGAGTCTGCTGAGAATTCAAATGCACACTCAACTGAATAGTAAGTCTACGTTTTCCTCTCTTAGTCACTACTCTGCTGCTGTTGTTGTTACAGTAAGTTTAAGTTTATGCAAACATTCAATAAAGGGCCAGAGTGTGTGATAAAAATGCAAACCTAGCCATTGCAAGACTCCACACTACTTTGTTAGCTAACAGCTACACTGTTATTCAGCATAAAATACATGGTGTGTAAAGATCATAGGTTTCACTGGGTTAGAACAATGAGTGTCTGAATGGCATGCATTTTATGATACAAGTGTCTCTTTGAGTACAAATTAACCGTTTCCAAGACCAACCCTTCGGAGGAACAATAGATCTGCAATTTTATAAGAGATTGGGCCATGCTATAAAACCTCATCACAGGGCCTTCATTTGAAATGCCTCTTACAGGGCTGAAAACCATTAGACTTACAGCAATGGTGGTTGAGCACTATGTAAGGGGTTGGACAGTGGGTAACAAAGTCAATTTGTAAAGGAAAATTTGTGAAAATAGGGTATTTTAAGCCAACAAAATAATGTACAATCCTACCATATCTCATAATTTCTCCTTTTCATTGGTCACCTAGTCCAGTGGTTCTCAACGTGGGGTCCGGGGACCACCGGGGGTCCTTGAGGGGGTTCCAGGGGGTCCCCAGCAAATTTATGAATTGTTGAACTTCTCCATTATTTAATTTACAAGAAGTTAACACAATTACAGAATGTAGAAGAATGACTATTTTGATCATAGTTTCACTGTTATCGCTTTACCTACAATACAGATAGTCATGGAATTGTGGATAAAATCTAACAATAAAAAATATTCTCAGATTTGGGTGTGACAGACAAAATCTCATCAAATGGGTTTGTGGCCCCAATGTGGACTAAATTATGGGTCCTTGATATGAAAAAAGTTGAGCATCACTGACCTAGGTGAAAAAAAATGAAATCTTAACCACAGAGTATTTTTGCTGTAGAGGAGACCTCAATTTCAATCAAATAAACATTGTAAATTAGCACATAACATTACACACATATTACAGGACATTTTCTTTCAGCCACCTCAAATAGAGCTTGTTCTCTTAAGGGTTAGCCATGACATTCTCTGAGAATTACTCAGTTTTTAGTGCAACATCATTCATTTTCAAATTCACCCTGTACAGGAAAATAGACTACAAGCGGGGAGAGAAGCAAGAAAACAGTTTTTTGATAAGAAGGTTGGTATTTTTTGGCTGGGACAGAGACAGATTATGCAGTAAGGCAGACAAATAGTAAACAAGCTGGTTGAAACAAGTTAAAAAGGTGAAAGGAAAATGTTTGTTTTTTTTAAAAAAAAAAGGGGTTTTATGAGTAAAAGACTATTCTACGACTGAAGCCTCCCAAAAGCCTCATCCTAAAGGTACTGATAAAGGCAATGAACATGTGTGAGTTGGTACAAATATCTGCATCTCTATTTTAAAAGTGCTATAACCTTCTCTACCATCGGATGGCCACTTTTATCAAAACTTGAATCATTCGACTAGCAAGTCTTTATTAATAAACCTCCACTTTTAAAACAACTTTTTAAGATGGTTTTTCACTCTTAGGAACTCAGAGCTTGTCAGTCTAGGGGATCCAACTTGTTCTTGTTGATGAGCCATGAAAGCATTTGAGTTCATCTATGTTACAATTACTTCAACGGGATATGTGTACGGTTTCTCTTCTAACGGTTCAAAGTACTGAGATGGTGACAAACGAAAAGTCATTAAACTGTTGTATGTGTAAGAAAGTGAATAAAATATTACATACATGCCTATACCAAGGTTCTTGGCGGCCACATTGTTTAGCATTACAACTAGTGCTGGGCGATAATTCAATATTATCATTTATTGTCCTTCAGTGGAATCATATTGTGATGATCTGATGATTTTGGGATATTGTGATACACAATTCTGCTGTCTAAATTGATTTAACAAGCAAATTTTGTTTAAAAACTCTGACAAAATGAGGTGTGGTAGGAACATTATTTGAAAATTTCAGTTTTGTTTGACATCACACCAAACATTACCGTTTGGTTTAATGGGATGAACATTCATTTGATTATTTAACGTGATTTTGCATACGTGAACCATATCGCAATATATATCGATATCGAAAAAAATCCTTATAATTATCGTGCTACTGATTTCAACCATATCACCCAGCACTAATTACAACTGTAGTAGAGGAAACAGCTCCATCATCGTCGGCATTCTACAGCTATAGGTCATTAATGTCTGAACATAAACTGATGGTGTTTTATCACAACATCCACACACAGTCTAAGGCACTGATCCAGACCCTTTTATCATTACAATGGAACATATCAATGCTTCCCGCCCTCTGCTATTCACTGCTTTATTTTAACTGGAGTTGTTTTCAAATTCCTCTTCGATCAAATAGTGGCCATGTAAATTCAGCATGTTAGAAAATAGATTTTAATAGAAATACTGGAGTAGAATTACTGTGTATGAGAATACGAAGAGAGAAAAATATATTAAGGTATTTACTGTACAGCTTAACAGAGTCGTACACTGATTTCAGATTTCCGGATTGCATTTCATCTAAATGCAATGCAAAACATTTTATTTGTAATCTAAATTAAGAAATAACTGTGTAATTGACGGGTTTCATTCCAAAATGCTATATATACATTTTGGGACAGATCGATACCTGATGATGATTGCACTAATATGTCAAAAGTGTAGGTGATTACATCCTCTCAAATGTCAAATTTTGTACGCGAGGGAATTAAGATAGCGGCTCCTGAATAAACTCAAACTGAGATAAGTAATAATTTACTAAATCTTAAAGTATACAGTATCCCTCTCCTAAGTATATCTTGTTAACACACACAACACTTACATGTCATTGCAATGTTAGCTCATAAAGCAGAGGCATAGAAAATTGTCAGGATAGTTAAAAAAAAATCAAGAGCTTGTTGGGATATAGATAGGACATGATCAGAAAGATCATAAAGGCCTGCACATGAACCTAGTTCAATTCTATATTTATTAGGGGAAACGCTCCCTCCTGTTCCATCACATTGGAAGACCTATTCACATGAACAGTGTGAAAATCACTACAGCTCCGGGTTAAAGCGTCACCCAGTCTCACTGTCAAATAAGGGTTATTTCATGGCCCGTTTTGATGTGTAGATACTATACAGCTGTGAAAAAGTGTGTCATATAAAAAAGAGATTCAGTATTTTACCATATTCAATCAAGGCTTGGACCCCTAGCCGAAGCAGTGCTACAGTTTACATTCATCCATGATCTCAGTTATTCTCCCACAGCCCTGTTTTCTATGGCAGATCACATTTCTTCAAAAAATACTGTAAACTTTTTTTATCGTTACCTAGTGCAATTATAACCCTGTGCTCCTTGTGCAGGGCCATCTTAAAGCTTCCCCCAAAGAACCATAAACAAGATGAGTAGAATACAGACATGTAATAACTGGCCCAACCTTTGAAATGGCACGGCATTAAAGCATAAACAAAGTGCTCAAATTTGACAGGGGGCATATATTTTCTGCTTGGCTGTTAGTTTATGCTACCAATTTTTTCAGTGAAAACTCTTCTGGTGAATGCTATTATACCATATGTCACTGTTTTTTCAGAGCAAACATAAACATATTTCCATCTTTCAACCACATCATAAACAGCTAAGCTTTCCAAAACGTTGGTGGCTTAAATTAATCTGGGGGTTGATCGTTAATATTTTGCGGACATTCAAATTGATGGTCTGATCTTGTGATTACATGTGAAGCTTTGACTATTGATCAGGAAAACCTGAATAAAATCAAACATACAACAGTGTATCTGTATCTTTTAAAACCAATGCGCAACACAACAAAGAAAGGCTGTTTAGACTACATCCCTAAGCGTGGCAGAAAGCATGAAAACAAATATCAAAAAGAAAATGAGTACAACAAAAACAGGTTTAAGTCCCTGTGCAACATTTCCTCACTCCGCCCCAAAGTATAGGAACAGTCATCGTCACAAAGACTGTTTGTCACTTGTCCAACTCCACAATCCCCTAATCACAGAATTCATCAGGAAGATGTGGGGAAATTTTCAGTCAATCTTTAGTACAGTCACATCTTGCCAAACTCCTTAGTTTCCCACCCTATAATCTTTTCAAGTGCAAATGCAATAAGCCAGCAGAAATTGCTCTTATTAGTTTAATTCAATAATTTACAAAAAAAAAAAAAAAAACAGGTCAGAGGATGGAAGCAGGACTATGTAGTCTTAGTGCCAATCACTCCACCACATCAAGGTGAAACAGTGCTTCTCTCTGGCATCACACTTTGGTAGTGCGCTATTCTTCTACCATACTATGTAGTGCGCTTCCTCTCACCATTCCACATCTTGAGTCTACTCGAGGAGACAGCATGCTCCGACCTACGTTATGAACCCGATCAATACTGCGTCAAACACAGTCAAACCGGGGTCAAACCTAGGTCAGCGCCGAGTCAATCTGGGGCTAACCTGCGTCAGACTGAGGTCACATCCCAGTGAGAAATGGAAAAAGTCCCTCATTCCTTTTGCGTATTAATGGCATATCTTGAGGCAACAGTAGCTGTTTTCTTATCTGGATGCAGGTTTGTGGCTCTGTTTTCTATAATTCTCTGTATCCATTCTCTGTATTCATGCATGCAAGCTCTGTGTTAGTGCATGGTTTTGTTCATGTCTCTGATGTCTCTATCTCTCCAAGACTGAATGGTCTATTGTAAAAGGATGCTTAAGAGTTAAAAGCATTGTTAAGCTGCTTGGACAGTGTTTTTGATTACATTGGTGCAGATATTAAAGGCTAAGATCACAAGGTGGAAAAATGTGCACGCAAGTCTGTGTGTGTGTCTGTTTGTGTGTGTGTGTGTATGTGTGTGTGTGTATCCATATCTGAGCAGACACAGGCATCACATTGACGATCTAATCTAACATGTCATGGGCAAATATCCATAGACAAACAACTCCTTCATGTGTTTTAGATCCTTGGTCGAATTGCGTAGAAAACCCCTATCCTTATGCAACAAGTTGAGTTCATCATCTCAAAAATCACATGCTCCCGTTCACACAACATAAAACTGCGTTGTTAATTCAGCAGAAGTGTGATCTAACTCACTGGTGGTAATGCACTACACTTTTCTCTGAAATTGAAATTTTACATACAGCCGAATAATAGATATATATGGTACCACTCATAAATTAATGTATTTTTGAGTGATGCCTGAAGGGCCATATGGGTGGGGTCTGAGCTGTTTCCAGTTTGCTGCACAAACTGCAGCACCATGAGCCTAAGAGTTTATTATAAGCCCAGTCCTTACTTAAACCCTAAACAAGCTAAGCGGAGAACTTAAAAATCTTGATGACAATATCTTGTTATCGTTGGTTTTCAAATACATTTCAACCTTTCACAAAGCCACAAAGTGAAAACCTGGAGTTTGTGCCAGACATATGTAATCAAAGAAAATTATTAATTTATACAATAATTTGACCTGAAGTGGTCAAACACTGTGCCAAATGTGCTTCTTATTAGGGAGCACAGCTCAGTCTGTGACACAGAGTGATCTGTTCCTACCAAGGTTACTTGGGTTATTTTCAGAGGCAGCTTTCCAAGAAAACGGAATATCATTTTACAAACCTTTTTCTATACAACACTCCACAGAGAATCTGCAAAAAAAATGTAGCTTTTGTGTTGCACTGAAATGATGAGTCATTACAGCATTTGTTCTGCTATAAGCCCATTGTAATATTGCTGTGGGTGCGGAAATACTGAGTAAATACTGAGTACACTAAGAAAAGGGTGGAGCAGAAAGGGTTTATTTTTTTTTAATGTGCTAATGCTATGCCTGTGTCTACTCAGTTTCTATTGAAAAAATAATTGGTGTTGTTTGAGTATGTGTGTGCACAAGCACGCATGTGTGCGCATGCATGTGTGTGTAACGAAGTACTGTATTGTACGTTCTAGCGTAACGTTTGTGCTGAATATTTTCCGTTGAGGAAGCACAGAGAAGGAGAAAGAGTGCTGGAGGAGAGATAGAGTAAGAGAGCAAACAAAAGAAAGTGTGGTGTTAAACAGATTTCACAATGTGAGAGGCAGCCCAAAAGGACATTCACTGTCCATTCACCCTCAGACCTTCTCCGAAACCTTCCGCTTCCTGCTCAGGGGGCGTGTCACCACGTCCGCCTGCCTCAGCTCCTGGGATCAAAGTCGGCGCCCCCAGTGACCCATCCACACCCTCTAACCCTGCCTCATCCTCATCTTCCTCCTGCTCCTCCTGGGCGACACCTTCACCTTCAACAGCCTCTGCTCCAGCCACCCCCGGCCCTGGACTGCCCTCAGCCAGCAGTGGGTGAGTCCTGAGTGGGTCCTTCCGATCTGGGTACAACCTTTGCTCTAGGGTCTTGAAGTCAGGCTCAAATGGGAGGGCTACTCCTGGCTGGGGGGCACCCAATGCCAGGCCCAAACCCACAGCAGCCCCCATGCCCATTCCTGCACGGTACACCTCCATGCCATCAGGCAGCATGGACTTGATCTTGGGCAACCATCGCTTGCGGACGCGCCTCGCATTTGTGCACATGTCTGCGGCAATGACATTCATTTCGCTCTCCTTGAAGTTAGGGTTGAAATTCTGACAGTAGACTGTAACAAGAGAAAAAGAGAGCCCTCCATTTACACAAATTGTATTGTTTCAAAATGATATCACATACTGTATATTGGATAGTTTTAATGAACTTACGTTTGACAGCATTGAGGACCCTGCTGTCCAGGGGTTTCCTACTGGGATCACTAGTTGAGGAACGGATACCTGTCCCACAGCTATTGGCTAAGGTGTTTCTGTAGAGACACAGTGTCAACACCAGGGGGCAGAGTCAACAACAGGCACACAGATAAACATGGGAACACACATAACAACCGCATTGCACAACATGGCCACAGATGGGGTGTGAAAGTTAGTTTGAAACAACAGTTGTAGTGTTGGAGTCATAAACAGAACTCAAGCTGTAGGTCTTTTTGGAATAATAATACTATCGTGAACTATCATGTCCAAAAATATTTGGGCTATTTTATTTACATGCCTCTCCAGCTTAATTTTAGATAACTCCCCGTACTCACCTGTCAAAGAATGTGGCTAGCAGACGACGGAGCAAGACTTTGTGTTTGATACCGGCACATAGATGACAATTCATCAGCTGGCCTCGAGTCATGAACACCTGTGTACCTGGTGGAGAACAAAAAAAGAGCATCCTCTGGGAAAACTGGTCACATTACAACCCATTTCTATAACATCACTGAATTCAACATTTTCTGTCTCTACCGATGCCGTTGAATTAATTTCCATTTAATCCCCTATTCTACAACTAGACTTGAAACTTATGCTCAAGGACAACGTTACTGGAGCCAAGCAAAGTGGAATAAGAGATCAGGAGAGGAATCTAAGACAAAGGCTGTTAAAACAAAGCACGTTATTGAACTACTGGCTTTTGCTTTCTTTTCAACACCATCACATTCAGAAAATATTTTAAGTAGTCTAATCTCTATCTTGTCTCCACTTTATCTCTGCTTTTAAATCTAATTCAATTCGTTTCAATGAGTTACACCTTTTAGAACTCATGTAATAGATATGTTTTTTCATTTGGTGACTGACCACAACTTGTGTGCGCGTGTGTGACTGTGCGTGTGTAGATGTGTGTGTGTCTGCGTGTCTGTGTGCATGCCTACCAGCCACCAGTTCCAGCTTCTCCCCAGGGTCTCCCTCAGTATAGAGCTTAGGGTGGCAGCGGTAGCCAATCTGGCTGATGAGGCTGGCAGGCAGCGCCACCAGGTCCCGGCGGATCAGCACACAGTTGCGGTTCTCCAGGGCCAAGGGCACCGCTGCCATCTCTGGCTTGTCCTGGACTGATGAAAGCAAGCAGGTGTGGAAAGGGTTAAGAAGGGCTCAGAAAACCGCAAGGGTTTTGTGTTACATAGGGAAATGGGAACAGATAAATGCGTATCCATCCATCTATCCATCATCCATCCATCCATCCATCCTGTACAGTATATACTGTACAAACAAAGCTACACTATCAGCCCCCCCCCCTATTAAAAGAGAGGCTTCAAAAACAGTATAGAAGGATGGTGTAATCCCATACAAGTATGTTGTGTTTCATAAATGTTTTAGAGCATTGCAGATGTATCCTAGATAAGTCATAATGCTGCATCAGCAACTTGAGGTTTGGAGTGGGACAGGTCTCAAGCTGGGTGTTAGGTTCTTACGCACAAAAATGTTCCCCCTGACCTCTAAGATCACTTGTGAGTGTATGCATGTGCACACACCCACACCCACACCCACACGCACGCACACACACACACACACACACACACACACACACACACACACACACACACACAGACAGACACACACATACACACGAACACATAAAAGAAAAATGAAACCATTTATTGCCACACACAGGCACACATACTGAAAAGTGTTTGTGCATGCACGCACTCATGCATGCGCGCACACACACACACACACACACACACACAAGCGTGCACACACACAGAGGAAGACGTGAACAGTTCTCAAATATCCCACAATGTCACCCTGGGGTGTTCTGACTGATTGCAGATAGAGTGAATTTCATAAATATCCGAAACTCTAGAATTTGACAAACCTGTCTGATGCCTTTGAGCTGCAGGATGTTAAACTCCTGCAGGATGTAAAGTGTGCGTGTGTGTGTGTATGTGTGTGTATGTGTGTGAATGCAAACACAAGTGTATACAGGTTCTATGTTTGTATGTATGTATCTGTGTATGTGTGAGGGCAAGTGCGTACAACTAAGAAAGCCATGATAAAAAGCAGTACAGACCAGCTGTTGTAGCTGTGATAAGGAGTCTGTTGTTGGTCACGATGCACTCCAATCATAACTCCATAAAGCTATCTTTATGCTTACAGAACCCACACACACTGGAGGCACAACATCCTGCTTTTTAAAAATGTTCAGGATACATGATTTGTGATAGATTTAATAATGCAAGTGGAATGCAATCAATGCGGATTAGTTTCATGCACAATACATAACATGTCTGGACTAGGAGAAACTATGCTCCAAATTCCTAAATGGTGGTATATTTCTGCAAGTCATGCAGAGTGTGATTTTGCGATTCATTCTATGGTCTGACATCAAATGAAGTTCCTCGATCTGAGCCAAGGGCAAGGGAGAATATTGCACTCACTAGATATTACACTACTAGACAGCTGGAATGGATGCAGGGTTGCCAGTAAGATTTCATGGTTGAAATTTGTCTACTTTGGTTGTTTGAGTCAATGACTCAAACTAAATGCTAGAATAGTTAGTTTAATAGACCATGAAATACATTATTCCTGAGTTTGTCTTTGAATAAGAAAGTAATGATGTTGATGTTGCTGATGTTTTACTCACTAAAACAGAAAAGCTATGAAATTGTTTCGGATTGTTTAATGCAGAAAAATAGATGACAGAGGAAAGCATAATCATCAATGTAGCCAGCTGAGTATTCAGTTGGTCTTGAAATTGTTCAACTAGGTACTGCAAGACTTAACAAAGACATGACAACTGAGTCAATATTGATAATATAATACTCACTCCCATAGGGGTTAGCCGAGCGTCCGTAGAGCTGACTGTAGGCGTCTTCTGTGATCCCATCATATGGCTCTTCCTCGAACTCCTCATCCTCATTCTGGTAGGATGTGGGACTGTCAGTGGTGGGCAGGCTGGAAGCTCCAGGACTGGACCTCTCCGCTCCTGCGCCTACTCCGCCAGCCCCCGGAAGGTGGTAAGGAGGCATCCCAGGGAAGATGGTGGTCCCTCCTGCCGTTGTGTAGAAGAGTGAACTGGCCCTAGCCAGCCGACTCCCCAGTTCTGCAGAAGAGGTCTTGTTTTGTGTCCCCGAGGGTATCGCCAGGGGAGTCGGTTCAGCCCCCTCTAGTTTGATCTTACGTTGTGGCATGACGAGTGATGGCGACCAGCCCTGGGTACCCAGAAGGGCAGCCGCTGCTAGGCCGTTTCCATTATTACTAGGGCTCTGTGGCTCAGATCCCGTCTCCTCTAAAGACCCTGCTGTTTGCGAGTCACAGTGGGGTGAGTTTGCCTTGAACATCAGGTCCATGCCTCTCTCAACTATATGCTGAATTTGGAGGTAGCCGGCTGTGTACATGACCACCAGCTGTTCACTAGCTGCCATTGTTAGCTTCCCTGTATAGCAGAAGGTGAGGATCTGCTCAAAGCAAGCAGGTGTGACCGAGGAGGGCAGCTCAAATTGGGTCTTGGAGGAGCTGCTGAAGAGGTCACGGAAGTAGAGGCTGCTGGCAGCCAAGACCGCCCGGTGGGCTTTGAAGGCCTGGCCTGGACGATAGAGATAACAGGGAACAGAGAGTGTCAATGACACTGTATGTACTTTCAGAATCCACTATAAGTCACTTATAATGACTTTTGACATTTTCCATTCCAGAAATTCAGAAGATTTTTCTCTCTCATTCGGAAATGAACAAACAATACTTCTCAACTTCTATTGAAAGATCAAAGCATTTATTCTTAATTCTTCTTTAAGTGAGTTGAGAATAACATCTGTGAAAAAATTCAATGTTTAATTGAAATGAAATGACCCTTTGACCCCTATGGACTTCCTGTCAACCAACCTTTGACCAGGATGGATACATCACAGTAGTGTCCCAGCAGGCGCTGCTCGTTAAGGGAGCCCAGCACTGTGGCTCCGAAGTTGGGGATCTCCACATGGAGCAGCTGGGACATGTTGGATGTAGAGGAGGAGGAAGATGGGTTTCAGATGTTTACTGCAGACACTGCCAGTGAGAAAGACATCTGTGGAGGGAGGGTATGTGGAAAGGGGTGGAGAAGGAAGATAAAGTGATAAATATGGAGAGAATACAAAACGCGTGAAAGATGAAAAGAAATGCCAGAGGGAGGCAGAGAGGTGAGAAAGGAAGATTGAGAGAATCATAAAGAAAGCAGAGAGCAAGAATGAAAATAGAGTTGAGATGAGGTGAGAAAATGAATACAGTTGAGGGAGAAGTGAGAGGTGTGTGAAAGAGAGATGGATATGCAGAGATAGTGGGTGAGAGAGAGTAGAGGCAGGAGAGAGAAAGGAGGAGTCAAGTCAGTACACACAAAGAAAATGCTGTGCCTACTGTAAATGAGAACATTGTGAAATAACTTATGTTGTTTTAACATGACTTGAATTCCAAGAACTTGGGGCTTATTGCATGTTTCGAGTCTTATAACAATAACTGCATCGACATCAACATCATTACGGCAGAAGCATGGAATATCAAAGTGAGCCTTCAGAACAACTTTTTTATCAGTGACGAAAGAACAGGGACTTCAACCAGTCCCTCACGTCCCATTCAGAGACATACCTTGATTTTGCTTATTCTATACCTCTGTTAGCATTTGACCTCTTTCTTAACTCCAGCCAGAAAGCAAAACAAACAGCACAACTGATTTCATACACACAATTTAATATTAACTTTGACAGCTCCCTTTACAGTGACACCTTGTCAATAACACTCTCCAGGCATATTTGCATACTTTCTTTCCTTCCCTGAACCTTGTGTTCATTGTCCCCCCCACCCCTCCCAACCCACACACACATACATACACGCACTTGCTAGTTTCATTATTGAGCAATGCTGCAGAACAGTTTCCAGGAATACTAACTGAAAAAAACGTCATTGCCTCTCTCAATCGCTCCCACTTAATACAGACAGGCATGCACACAGTCATACATGAGTAAAAGTGTGGTGTGCATAAACACAGATATACACACACATAGTTTAACACAAGCAGAGGGAAATACGTGTGTTCTGGCACAAAAGTACTCACCTGGAGAGACCAGCACACTCATTTCCTCTGCTCTTTCTAAATGCACACACACACACACACACACACACACACACACACACACACACACACACGCACGCACGCACACATGCGCTTACAGACAGATACGCTCACCCCTATCCCAGACAGTTCTGACCTGTACAAGCCAATCTTCTGGTCAGGACACACCATGGAGCTTTACACACACACCAGCAGTCAGGACCAGGACAGAAGAGGAGTAGTAGGAGGTGGAAGGAGAGCACTCTGATGCACTCCGTCTGGTCGCCTCTCTCTTTCGCTTAAAGTGTCACTCCCTCTGTCTCAGAGCCTCCACTGCTCTTCTGTATTGCTCTCTATCTCAAAAGATTCCCTCTACCGTCTCTCTCTCTCTCTCTCTAAGTCTTCCTTTCTGTCTCTCTCTCTCCCTTTCCCAGCCTATCTTCTATCTCTATCCCCCAAAGCCCCATTCTCTCTACTCACTGTCTGTTCTATCTCGCAATGTCTCAAAGCCTCCCTCTGCCTCCCTGTCATTATCTCTCTGTTTCTCTCCCTCTATTTCTCTCCCCTCTCTCTATTCTCCAAGGGTTGTATTCAACAAGTGCCGCTGCAGAGAGAGAGAGAGTGAGAGAGAGAAAGAGAATGGAGAGAGAGAGAGAGAGAGAGAGAGAGAGAGAGAGCAGAGCGAATCAATGATGAAAGGAGTGGGAGGCTCAGAGTGTGTGTGTGTGTGTGTGTGTGTGTGTGTGTGCATGTGTCTGCGAGTGTATGTGTGTGTGTGCGTGTGTCTGATCAATGCAGTATCTATACGTCGCAGGGAGAGGGAGGGAGAGAAAAACACAGGCTACAGTTACAGACAGAGACAGAGACTGGGCAGAGCAAGAGAGAAAGAAAGGAGGGAGGGAGAGGAGAGTTGAGACAGAGAGAAAGTCATTTGAGGACAGTACGAGTAGAGAAAGACAATTAGGTTGAAGCAACTTCTGCCACTTGCCCCTGGACATAGAAGCCTATATGGTCTAAAAGAAATGGAGGAATGAATACCAGAAAAGAGAAATGAGAAAAGCAAAGGCAGGTCATTACCTCTAAATGTATAACGGTAGCTAATCAATTTTGCATCAAATACTGAAACTTCTGAAATCCCTGTTTGATGCAAGACAGTAGAGGATGAGTCATGTCTTGGTAAAGCAACCCATTACTACACTCAAAGCATTATTATACTGGATGCAAGAAGCCAATTGTAGCATTGTAGGGTTCATTAGAACACAATCTGTCAGTTCTAGGTATTTCCTATTTTCATACCAGCCTTTGGCAGACGAAAAGTAAGAAAAGAGGTTTTAAATAACATAGGGGAAAAATGAGCTTCACCCTCGTAGGTCAAAATGAATGAGCAAAGGTTCAGAAGTGTTCCGTGGATTCTTTATTCAAACATGCATGGAGAGAAAACCTTAAGCACACACACTCAAGTGGGCTGTGGGATATTCTCCAACAAAGGGTAGAAATGTCAGTTTCTTTATACACTTCAGCATGTATAGTTGCTTTGTTCATCCTTTTCTAAGAAATCAATATATGGCTAATGTAATATGCACGCTTCAAACTAGTCAAAACCAGTTCTACAATACACACTAACATAAAGTCTATTCTTACAGCATTGTCTCTAACAATGAACACTAGTCTGAGGACTAAACTTCTAATATCATGTGGAAGTCATACATGCACTCATGACAGCTGCATGACTTCTTCATGTGATCAGGACATGATCACATGAAGATCCTTTACTGAATACTCCACTATGATATTTAGGGCAAAGGACACAGTGTTCTATTTTATTTCCTACAATATAGAGCAAGTGTTGTGTATTTTCTCTGAATCATGCAAGTACCTCTCTGCCAACACCTACACACAAGTGGGGAGAACTACTGTCTTCACCCGAGACTATTTTGAATTTCTACGTTACTCTATAAATTAATTACGTTTATCCCTTCGATGAGACGTTTTAGCTCATCCGGATGACGTTTCTGTGTTTTCTGCTGTCACTTTTGACTGGCACAGAGAAGGCCTCCCTAAATCTTGATGTGGGTGCGGGGACGAAGGGAGCCAGATGTCATTGGCTGTGACAGAAAGGCCCTGGGAAAGACAACAGACAACAGCTAACGGAGAGGATAACTTCCAGAAAGAAGTGCGAGGGAGGCTGTTAACACAAAATCGCTGTGACAGACAGATGAGCAAGTGTGTATGTGTGGGTGTAGGTGATGTGTGTGTGTATATGTATGTGTTTGTATGTGTGTGTGCATGTGTACACGTTACACGATTCTTGCATGTTAAGTGTAAACACCTAAAAATCCATCCACAATGGTAAATAGAGCTCACTGACTGCTATGCTGCTGCCTTTCCGATAAGACACAAAGAACATTTCAGTAAACGATGTTAAAATCTCATCCCATCTCATCACCTCACCAACACACAATCAGTAAAGAAATGAAAAGGTGATGGCACTTTATTGCTGTTGCAGAGCATTCTTATTTCTGTGTTTCTCCCCAATCAGTATCCAGACACATTATGTTTTATTCCCCCCCCCCCACCTCAAAAAAAAAAAAAAACTCAAGTGGAGAAAGTTGTGCTAAACTGAGCAAACTTTTACTCTTCAGTCACAGCGGAAATATGAAAGGGAGGATATCACAAAGGCTAGAATACAGTCAGACTTTGGTTTTGCAGAGCTCTGCCACAGCAGTATATCTGCAAAGCACACATACACACGCATGAGCGGGCACACACACAGACACACACACACACACACACACACACAAAAACACAAACAAACGCAGGCACACAAACACACTAATGCACACAAACAGAGACATACACATTCTCTCCCTGTTCTCTCACACACACACATGCAAACACACAGTCAGGCTATCTCCCTGCAAACACCCAGCGACACGTGTCCAACTTCTCTGTCTGTCTGTCTGTGAGTCTGCCAGACAGTTTGTCCGTCGGTCTGTCCATCACTTTGTCAGAGCAGTGTATCCGTAGGCCATCTCTTGCTTCTCCCCGCTCCCTTCATCTCTCCCTTTCTCTACCCTTCCCTCCCAGCTTACCACGTACCCAGTGTCTCTCTGCCAATTAATGCACACAGGGCTGCATTGCAGTGAGGCTGGCGCGTGCCACAGCAGCAGGCACAGTACAGAGTCTACAGACATGCATGTACGTGCCAGCCGGGCAGAAAGAGGGAGAGAAGGGGGAGGGGAGGAAGGAGGGAGGGAGGAAGGAGGGAGGGAGGAAGGAGGGAGGGAGGGAGGGAGGGGGGAAAAAAGGGAGAGGGAGGGGGAGAGAAAGAGCAAAGGAGAGTGAACTGAGAATATGTTGAGTCAGGCAGATGGGACGGTGGTATGCCACACTGCACATGCACACACACAGTCACATATTCATGTAAATGTATGCACAAATGAACAAATATGCATATGCATGAACACTATACAGATAAGCGTGCACACACATATACACACAGATACACACAGATACACACATAAAAGCTCACAGATACATACACAAATTCACACATACACACACACAAGCACACACACACACACACACACAAAGAAACTCTTGTAACCTCCTCCTCCCCACACTAAATATAGACTTTGCACATCTCTGATAAAAAATATAAAGCATGAACTCCATCAACTTGTTTGCCCAATGAGTGATTGTGTGCATGTGTGTGTCTGTGTGTTTGTGTGTGTGTGTGTGTGCGTGCGTGCATGTGTATGTCTCTCTCCTGCCTGTGTCCTTGTCTCCAACTGTGTGTGTTTGCATTTCCATCTCAAAGTTTCCGGCATAACAAGGTGTGTTTTTATAATCATGGTTTTATATCTGGCTGTGACTTCTGACACTGTATAGCAAGCGTGTGTGTGTGTGTGTGTGTGTGTGTGCTTGTGTAGATTGTGAGGCAAGATAGGAGATTTGAATGCTGTTCTGATTGCTGCTGTCTGCCTTGTTGGAATGTGTTACATCCATTTCAATCAAGGATTCATACCTAGAGTCTGATTAACTGTAGCAGCAGGTCCAGGCATATTTGAATAATATGGAGATATGAGACAATTCACCAGATGGCATACACACGCACACACAATTTAATAACTAGTTATACTGTAGCTACATAGCAAATGACAACAGAGAAACATCCAAATATAAAACCATAGAAGTAACATATAAATTATGCTGACATCTGACTTTTAGTGCAGCACTTCATGGAATACTGAAGTTCAATCTCGAACTCTGGTCAGAATAACTTTTATTCAAGATGCATGTAACAAAACACTGGAACTAAGCTAAAGATATACTAACTAGACAAACATGTTTAAAGTGATAAAGTTGATTTCTATATAATTTACATTACGGCAATCCACAACATCAAACAGAATTGAAAGGAAGTTTTGAAGTGAGACGAATCTGAAAAGATTCTTCCCTTACTTGCTCATGTTGCCTCTATACAATCTCAATATGAACAATCCCCTCTTTATAAATATTCAGATCCTGCAGTTGTTCTCATGTCTAAAGTGTACCAGACAACAGATTCTATCCACGTTGAGACGGCAACGCTCCCTGGCAACAGTTCTACCAATCGGGACTGAGCGGGTGTCTGCCTGACTCTGTCTGAGTATCATTATGGGATGTTGAGATAGAGAGAGAGAGGGAGAGAGAGGCTGCTTATCACTGCTTATAATGCAACATCATTCTCGCTGTATAGACCCCGCTGGGTGAAGTTGTCTGCACATAGTCAGGATCAAAATCATCTTTTTTTTTTTTTTTTTTTTTAAATTTCTCCCTATGATTCACACAGTTATGTAACAAGCAGACAACTACGAAATTATTTGTTGTGGGCTGAATATTGTCTGGTAGCTTTCCACTTGTATTCACTCAATACGCACCAATAATGTAACTCCTGGCCTGACCATTAAAGGAGAAAAAAGCTAAGCTCCAGGCTTCACTGATGGCACAATATTGTCTGTGGCAAAGTGAACACGACAAAGTGAATACACGATAGATTCATATACAAAGACATGTGCCATATAGTGCTTCAGTTGGCACGCAGCAAAATGAGTCACATACTGTATTGTCCGCAGCTACTGTAATTAGCGACCGCCTCCTAGTTCTCCTGAATTCAAACAGCCAAAGGCTCGATTGTCTTTTGTGAGAGTGTGCACATAAACATACTCACACAAACACTAACGCACACATACACATACAAATACTCACACATCATATTTAAACTGCAAAGAAGCCATAATACAAAATGTAGCAGTGGTGAATGTGCAGCAGCTCTGTGGAGAAAGACAGCATTGAAGCAATGTAACCACAACCACCTCATATTGCACCTAAAACTCCAACATTTCACACTGGTTGGAGACTTTAACAAATACAAAGTTGTGACAGCCAACTCCTGTAGCGGTGGGCTACCTGTCGGTATTTCTTATAGTTGTGGTGATATGTGTGTGTGTGTGTGAGAGAGAGAGAGAGAGAGAGAGAGAGAGAGAGAGAGAGAGAGAGAGTGAGAGTTTAAGTGTGTGTTGTGTGTGTGTGTGTCAGGGTGAGCTTCCTGAGGCAAAGGCATCGCTAATGGACTCCAAGTGGCTGTGGGAGGTAAACAAACAAACAGTAGCAGTGGCTCCTACATCAAACCAAACCCCACTCACTAGGAGAACAGGACAGCGGCATATACACACACACACACACCCATACACATACATAAAAACAAACATATAAACCCACCGACCCACAAACACACATGCTGGCTTTTGGGCATTACAGTTGAGAGATGCGGAGAGAAAGAGGGAGAGAGGTGGAAAGACAGAGGCGAAGACAAGAGAGGATGGATTGAGAAAATGGGGGAGTGGAAAAGAGGGGGTAGAGGAAAGAAGTCAGAGTGAAAGAGATGCTAATGGATAAGAACAAAAAAATAAGTTGTCAAAGCACAGTATAGAATGGGGAGAATAGAGTTAGAGAGGGAATTGAGGGGGAGCAATAGAGAAAAGTGAAGCTGGAAACAAAAGTTAGAAAAAGGGAGTTGAGGGTGAGGAGAGAAACATTAAGTGTTGTGAAGACGGAACAATGATGGGGTAGTAAGAGAAATATA